>NC_054865.1:59354659-59554659 GCF_018320785.1 Cheilinus undulatus | reverse complement strand
CCCAAACACTGGGTGAGTGATAATCATGCCTCTGGTTGCACTGAGGGGAGTCCAAATTTAACTGCTGTGTACATTTTTACACTGTCCATGTGTTACATCCATGAAAGGAGGTAAAAAAAAAAAAAAAAAAAAAAAAAAAAAAAGTGATTCAGTAAAGTATCTTCAGCAGGAGAGGTTGGTTTGGGGGTGTATTAGTGTCCATGGGTCACTAGCACATCTGTGATGGTTTGGGGGTGTATTAGTGTCCATGGGTCACTAGCACATCTGTGATGGTGTGTGGGTGTATTAGTGTCCATGGGTCACTAACACATCTGTGATGGTGTGTGGGTGTATTAGCGTCCATGGGTCACTAACACATCTGTGATGGTGTGTGGGTGTATTAGCGTCCATGGGTCACTAGCACATCTGTGATGGTGTGTGGGTGTATTAGTGTCCATGGGTCACTAACACATCTGTGATGGTGTGTGGGTGTATTAGTGTCCATGGGTCACTAGCACATCTGTGATGGTGTGTGGGTGTATTAGTGTCCATGGGTCACTAACACATCTGTGATGGTGTGTGGGTGTATTAGTGTCCATGGGTCACTAGCACATCTGTGATGGTGTGGGGGTGTATTAGTGTCCATGGGTCACTAACACATCTGTGATGGTGTGGGGGTGTATTAGTGTCCATGGGTCACTAACACATCTGTGATGGTGTGGGGGTGTATTAGTGTCCATGGGTCACTAGCACATCTGTGATGGTGTGGGGGTGTATTAGTGTCCATGGGTCACTAACACATCTGTGATGGTGTGTGGGTGTATTAGTGTCCATGGGTCACTAACACATCTGTGATGGTATGTGGGTGTATTAGCGTCCATGGGTCACTAACACATCTGTGATGGTATGTGGGTGTATTAGCGTCCATGGGTCACTAACACATCTGTGATGGTGTGTGGGTGTATTAGTGTCCATGGGTCACTAGCACATCTGTGATGGTGTGTGGGTGTATTAGTGTCCATGGGTCACTAGCACATCTGTGATGGTGTGTGGGTGTATTAGTGTCCATGGGTCACTAACACATCTGTGATGGTGTGTGGGTGTATTAGTGTCCATGGGTCACTAGCACATCTGTGATGGTGTGGGGGTGTATTAGTGTCCATGGGTCACTAACACATCTGTGATGGTGTGGGGGTGTATTAGTGTCCATGGGTCACTAGCACATCTGTGATGGTGTGGGGGTGTATTGGTGTCGTGCCATGGGTCACTAGCACATCTGTGATGGTGTGGGGGTGTATTGGTGTCTATTGCATGGGTCACTAGCACATCTGTGATGGTGTGGGGGTGTAATAGTGTCAGTGGCATGGGTCACTAGCACATCTGTGATGGTGTGGGGGTGTATTGGTGTCAGTGGCATGGGTCACTAGCACATCTGTGATGGTGTGGGGGTGTATTAGTGTCCATGGGTCACTAACACATCTGTGATGGTGTGTGGGTGTATTAGTGTCCATGGGTCACTAGCACATCTGTGATGGTGTGTGGGTGTATTAGTGTCCATGGGTCACTAGCACATCTGTGATGGTGTGTGGGTGTATTAGTGTCCATGGGTCACTAACACATCTGTGATGGTGTGGGGGTGTATTAGTGTCATTAGTGGGGTTGTTGGAAAGGATTAAGTGTTGTAAGTGACTCTCCTGCGTAAAGAAAAGGCTTAGATTTCATGCTTTGTGTCTGTACTGACTGTCATGACACTGCAGCTCATAGTTTTGTTCTTCTTTGCTTTGAAAGCAGAGTTAATGCGATCTCTGCTGACACTCTGCTTCAGGTTGCTGTCTCAGACCTCTTCCTGTTGCTCTGTCCATCTCCTCCTACCTCTCCTGTGTTACCTGACTGTGTGTTTGTCCAGGTGAGCTAGCATCAGAGATGTTTGTAGTTAAGAACAGCTCAGACTCAGACTGACTCACTCCCAAAGCTCCTGTAATGTTTACACCTTTTTAAATGAATCTTTGTTGAGTTTTGTTGCTTTTGAACTGTTGTCCTCATTGCTCGTCACTGCATCCATGATTCCTGGTGTGCCTTTTTTTGTTATGCTGTACCTGTGAGCTTTCAGAAAGCAGTTTTAGAGATGGCTGCCAGTGTGTCTGTGTGTTTTAATCTCAGAGCATAAATGAGCCTTATCTTCATCCATCACCCTCCTCATCATCTCCTGTCCTCTGCTGTGATACCAGACTCTACTGGGACGGGATAGCTGGTTCATGTCTGTGAGTGTCCTCGTGGTGTAAGGCTGTATTCTCCTCTTTCTAACAGAGCAGTCAGTGGGGTAAATACAGCCATAAAATCAGCTCTGAAACTGTCCATCAGCCTGGTACTTTAGTGATATATGTGAATGATGTCAGGAGTTTCTACATTTAAAGCTCAACAGTGGTCTGGATGAAGATATAAAGAAGAAACCACAGCTTCAGAAAACAAACACACCTGCCAGATTATCCTGAGCTCAGCTGCATGAGAGGGCTGAGATCTCCTCTACTAAAGAACCATTGCCTTTTCATGTGATTTCTCTTTAGATAATAATGTGTTAGATCTTCAAAGCTGCAGCCCCATACCTTCCTCTGAGCCAAATGTATTATTAACATGACAAAAGCAGCACGGCCTCTCACGCCATCCTTTCATTAGCATTTATATAGAGAGGACGCTGCTGCACAGCTTATTTCAGAGCAGCATGCTAAGAAGTGACGGGGAAAGGAGAACAGCATGAAACTAAATATTGATGGATAGATCAGGACGTACAGAAGCCCGTGTTTGTCCAACAGGGATGTCATGCTGTCCTTAGCAGTATTGTTTTCTGTTTTCTCTGATGTAACGAACGGTTGATCGCTGGCTCTGTGCTCTGTGTCACAGAGGTAAATCAGAGAGGACAGGCGTACAAAAATAATATCATTACTCTTACATACCCTCAATAATGTCAGGATTCAGGACGGCAGCACGTTGGGTTGCTCTGAGAGCCTCTGGAGTCAGCGTTTGGCTTCATGTATACTCAAGGGGGCCTCTGTAAACCGGATCAACAGTGGTCTGGATGAAAAACGGGATCAACAGTGGTCTGGATGAAGAAACCAGATCAACAGTGGTCTGGATGAAAAACCGGATCAACAGTGGTCTGGATGAAAAACCGGATCAACAGTGGTCTGGATGAAAAACCGGATCAACAGTGGTCTGGATGAAGAAACCAGATCAACAGTGGTCTGGATGAAGAAACCGGATCAACAGTGGTCTGAATGAACAACCGGATCAACAGTGGTCTGGATGAAAAACCGGATCAACAGTGGTCTGGATGAAAAACCGGATCGACAGTGGTCTGGATGAAGAAACCGGATCGACAGTGGTCTGGATGAAAAACCGGATCAACAGTGGTCTGGATGAAGAAACCAGATCAACAGTGGTCTGGATGAAGAAACCAGATCAACAGTGGTCTGGATGAAGAAACCGGATCAACAGTGGTCTGAATGAACAACCGGATCAACAGTGGTCTGGATGAAAAACTAGATCAACAGTGGTCTGGATGAAAAACTGGATCAACAGTGGTCTGGATGAGAAACTGGATCAACAGTGGTCTGGATGAACAACCGGATCAACAGTGGTCTGGATGAAAAACGGGATCAACAGTGGTCTGGATGAAGAAACCAGATCAACAGTGGTCTGGATGAAAAACCGGATCAACAGTGGTCTGGATGAAGAAACCAGATCAACAGTGGTCTGGATGAAAAACCGGATCAACAGTGGTCTGGATGAAGAAACCAGATCAACAGTGGTCTGGATGAAGAAACCAGATTAACAGTGGTCTGGATGAAAAACCGGATCAACAGTGGTCTGGATGAAAAACCGGATCAACAGTGGTCTGGATGAAGAAAACGGATCAACAGTGGTCTGGATGAAAAACTGGATCAACAGTGGTCTGGATGAAGAAACCAGATCAACAGTGGTCTGGATGAAGAAACCAGATCAACAGTGGTCTGGATGAAAAACCGGATCAACAGTGGTCTGGATGAAGAAACCAGATCAACAGTGGTCTGGATGAAGAAACCAGATTAACAGTGGTCTGGATGAAAAACCGGATCAACAGTGGTCTGGATGAAAAACCGGATCAACAGTGGTCTGGATGAAGAAAACGGATCAACAGTGGTCTGGATGAAGAAACCAGATCAACAGTGGTCTGGATGAAAAACCGGATCAACAGTGGTCTGGATGAAGAAACCGGATCAACAGTGGTCTGGATGAAAAACCGGATCAACAGTGGTCAGGATGAAAAACCGGATCAACAGTGGTCTGGATGAAAAACCGGATCAACAGTAGTCTAGATGAAAAACCGGATCAACAGTGGTCCGGATGAAAAACCGGATCAACAGTGGTCTGGATGAAAAACAGGATCAACAGTGGTCTGGATGAAAAACGGGATAAACAGAGGTCTGGATGAAAAACGGGATCAACAGAGGTCTGGATGAAAAACCGGATCAACAGTGGTCTGGATGAAGAAAACGGATCAACAGTGGTCTGGATGAAAAACTGGATCAACAGTGGTCTGGATGAAAAACCGGATCAACAGTGGTCTGGATGAAAAACGGGATCAACAGTGGTCTGGATGAGAAACTGGATCAACAGTGGTCTGGATGAAAAACCGGATCAACAGTGGTCTGGATGAAAAACGGGATAAACAGTGGTCTGGATGAAGAAAACGGATCAACAGTGGTCTGGAGGAAAAACCGGATCAACAGTGAACTGGATGAAGAAAACGGGATCAACAGTGGTCTGGATGAAAAACCGGATCAACAGTGGTCTGGATGAAAAACCGGATCAACAGTGGTCTGGATGAAAAACCGGATCAACAGTGATCTGGATGAAGAAAATGGGATCAACAGTGGTCTGGATGAAAAACGGGATAAACAGAGGTCTGGATGAAAAACCGGATCAACAGTGGTCTGGATGAAGAAAACGGATCAACAGTTGTCTGGAGGAAAAACCGGATCAACAGTGATCTGGATGAAGAAAACTGGATCAACAGTGGTCTTGATGAAAAACCGGATCAACAGTGGTCTGGATAAAAAACGCGATCAACAGTGGTCTGGATGAGAAACTGGATCAACAGTGGTCTGGATGAAAAATGGGATCAACAGTGGTCTGGATGAAAAACGGGATCAACAGTGGTCTGAATGAACAACCGGATCAACAGTGGTCTGGATGAAAAACCGGAACAACAGTGGTCTGGATAAAAAACAGGATCAACAGTGGTCTGGATGAAAAACCAGATCAACAGTGGTCTGGATAAAAAACAGGATCAACAGTGGTCTGGATAAAAAACGGGATCAACAGTGGTCTGGATGAGAAACTGGATCAACAGTGGTCTGGATGAAAAACGGGATCAACAGTGGTCTGGATGAAAAACGGGATCAACAGTGGTCTGGATGAGAAACTGGATCAACAGTGGTATGGATGAAAAACTGGATCAACAGTGGTCTGGATGAAAAACCGGATCAACAGTGATCTGGATGAAGAAACCAGATCAACAGTGGTCTGGATGAAGAAACCAGATCAACAGCGGTCTGGATGAAAAACCGGATCAACAGTGGTCTGGATGAGAAACTGGATCAACAGTGGTCTGGATGAAAAACCGGATCAACAGTGGTCTGGATGAAAAACCGGATCAACAGTGGTCTGGATGAAAAACGGGATCAACAGTGGTCTGGATGAAAAACCGGATCAACAGTGGTCTGGATAAAAAACGCGATCAACAGTGGTCTGGATGAAGAAAACGGATCAACAGTGGTCTGGATAAAAAACAGGATCAACAGTGGTCTGGATGAAGAAACCAGATCAACAGTGGTCTGGATGAGAAACTGGATCAACAGTGGTATGGATGAAAAACTGGATCAACAGTGGTCTGGATGAAAAACCGGATCAACAGTGATCTGGATGAAGAAACCAGATCAACAGCGGTCTGGATGAAGAAACCAGATCAACAGCGGTCTGGATGAAAAACCGAATCAACAGCGGTCTGGATGAAAAACCGAATCAACAGTGGTCTGGATGAAGAAACCGGATCAACAGTGGTCTGGATGAAAAACCGGATCAACAGTGGTCTGGATGAAAAACGGGATCAACAGTGGTCTGGATGAGAAACTGGATCAACAGTGGTATGGATGAAAAACTGGATCAACAGTGGTCTGAATGAATAACCGGATCAACAGTGGTCTAGATGAAAAACCGGATCAACAGTGGTCTGGATGAAGAAACCAGATCAACAGTGGTCTGGATGAAGAAAACAGGATCAACAGTGGTCTGGATGAAAAACCGGATCAACAGTGGTCTGGATAAAAAACAGGATCAACAGTGGTCTGGATGAAAAACCGGATCAACAGTGGTCTGGATGAAGAAACCAGATCAACAGTGGTTTGGATGAAGAAAACAGGATCAACAGTGGTCTGGATGAAAAACCGGATCAACAGTGGTCTGGATAAAAAACAGGATCAACAGTGGTCTGGATGAAAAACCGGATCAACAGTGGTCTGAATGAACAACCGGATCAACAGTGGTCTGGATGAAGAAACCAGATCAACAGCGGTCTGGATGAAAAACCGAATCAACAGTGGTCTGGATGAAAAACCGGATCAACAGTGGTCTGAATGAACAACCAGATCAACAGTGGTCTGGATGAAAAACGGGATCAACAGTGGTCTGGATGAAAAACCGGATCAACAGTGGTCTGGATGAAAAACCGGATCAACAGTGGTCTGGATGAAAAACGGGATCAACAGTGGTCTGGATGAGAAACTGGATCAACAGTGGTATGGATGAAAAACTGGATCAACAGTGGTCTGAATGAATAACCGGATCAACAGTGGTCTGGATGAGAAACCGGATCAACAGTGGTCTGGATGAAGAAACCAGATCAACAGCGGTCTGGATGAAAAACCGAATCAACAGTGGTCTGGATGAAAAACCGGATCAACAGTGGTCTGGATGAAAAACCGGATCAACAGTGGTCTGGATGAGAAACTGGATCAACAGTGGTCTGGATGAAAAACCGGATCAACAGCGGTCTGGATGAAAAACCGGATCAACAGTCTAAACCAGCAGGTTAAATGTCATTCCTCCAGTCTTAACAGCTAGTTTTGATGCAGGGTTCTTATGAAGAGTCAAAGATCTCATAGCCCCATCCTGGTGGCGGTGGTGAGGCAGTGAAGGGGTCACATGGTCACACTACATTAACCAGCAGACAGATGCCCCTGTAGTTACATTAGCCATCAATTACATAAGTTTATAGTTACACAACTCATGTTACGACAGCGTCATCTGTTAGTTATGTAACTAACTTTAACATTCATTCATCTGAACCAGGATCTTCCTAAACCACAACCTGAGGCTTTTGGATCAAACTGAACAGAATCACTATGGGTTTCTATCAGCTGGTCTCAACTGTGTCTCAGGTTTTAGGTTAGACTGAGTCGTGGACAAGGTCAACTGCCTTTCCCTCTTCTCTTTCACTCTGTAATGATTATTGTTATGGTTATAGCTTACAGATCATGAAGACCAAAAATTCAGTGTCTATGAAAATGAGAATATTATGAAAAAGTTGAATATTATAAAGTCATGGTGTCACAGCCTAACCAGCTACTGAACTCCAAACTCCTGCAAAGGTTTCCTGAGCCTTCAGATGGTCTCAGTCTGGGTCAGTAGGATCCACAATCATGGGGAAGACTGCAGACTGGACAGATGTCCAGAAGACAGTCACTGACACCCTCCACAAGGTAGGTAAGGTCATAGGTCATTGCTAAAGAAGCTGCTGGACTACAGACCAATCCTAAACATGGACTACAGACCAGTCCTAGACATGGACTACAGACCAATCCTAGTCATGGACTAGAAATGTGACATTCCTCTTGTCAGGCCATTCCTGAACCAGAGACAACATCAGAAGGGTCTTACCTGGGCTGTGGAGAAAAGGAACTGGACTGTTTTGGTCTTGGTGGTTTCACTCTATGTGTAACAAGTCTATATAATATATGGGTTTACCTTTCTGAAATGAGTGACAAAAGTATTGAGCTTTTCATGGTATTCTAATTTTTTTAGATATACCTGTACGTCTATATTAGTTTATTCTATATCTACGATAGTTTAGTTTGTCTATATTAATTGAGTCTATATCTATAATAGTTTACTCTACGTCTATATTAGTTTATTCTCTATATATAATAGTTCAGTCTAGATCTATATTAGTTTTGTCTATGTCTATATTACGCTAGTCTATATATATATATATATATATATATATATATATATATATAAGGTTAGTCTTCATCTATATTAGTTTAGTCTTTATATATAATAGTTTAGTCTATGTCTATATTAGTTTATTCTCTATATATAATAGTTTAGTCTATATCTATTTTAGTCTAGTGTTTATCTATTTTAGTGTAGATTATATCTATATGAATTGAGTCTATATCTGTATCACTTTAGTCTATATTTAGTAAGGATGCGCGATATTATTATTATTAATTCATAATTAAGGGCACGCGATCATGCCGGACGTGCGCCAACAACAACAAACTCAACATGTCAGCTGTGTGGGAGAAGTCTGAGGTGTGGGAACGACAGAAAAGTAGCTGTTTGCATCGCTTGTAAAGTACGTCAGATGCGTGGAGGAGCTTGGCAACATGCCTTTAACACCACCAATTTAATTGTGCATCTAAAAAACCATCACCCTGATGACTACAAGAACTATAAAGAATGGCAAAACTTCGTGCCAGGGAAAACTCGGCAGCAGCCTCTACTCAAGTCATTCAACAAAGCTAAAAAATACAGCAGTGACCACCCCTAGGTAAGGAGCTGAACAGGAAAAACACTGAATTTGTAGCTCTTGAAAAAACGGACATCGAGTATCTGTCCTGTTAACACGTTTAGCCTCACTGCCTCCGTAGATAGATGAAGATTTCACTCATAAAAAGCCTGTCACTCAAACACTCACGGGAGTGCTGACTCAGCAGCCGCACTTGCAGCCGCTTTTGCTGACATGTTTGGGACATTGAAAATAGAGATAAAAAGAACGTGCATGTCGTCCCACGTGACACGTGCAAAACATGGCAAAAGCAATGACGGACTTCTGTGTGCCGTCTCCTGTGCACACTCGAAGATGCACGAAGGTGTGTCCGACATTGGAGATGTGGGTGTCACTGAGTTGTTAGAGAGCTGTTTGCAGTGAAATGCCCATTAAACTTGGTTGCTTAGTTAGTTTGTGCTGTTCAAAGCAGAATCAGGAGAACTACTTCAGTTGAAGTGTTATTTCTGTTTATCTTTAGTCTCAGAAATTTAGAATCATAATTAAGCTCTGAACTATAGATAGATATTTTGCATTTAAGAATCTGTCTTGTTGTTGTTGTTATTTAAAGCCCTTGGTCAGGAGTATCTCTGGGAGCCATCCTGCAAACTGGCTGAATAATAAAGAGAATCAATCTAAATGTATAAGCTATGTCTTTTTAGCACTGTGGAGCTCAGAGTCAGCAGGTTATTTTGCTGCTGCTTATTGCCCTCAAAAATGCAGATGACTTTGGCTGCACTGTTAAAAATACATGTAAGCATGTAACACACATGTAACCCAAAGACATTACTGCTGTTTGTCATTAATGTATGGCTGTATTTGAAGACAAACAAACAAACAAACAATATATCCTTCAGTTCTGATTGTATAAAAATAGACTACCAATATAAAAAAAAAAAGTCCATGATAGAATTGGTGTTTTTAACAGTGGAAAAAATAAATATCGAATATCGGCAAAAATCCAATATCATGCATCCCTAATATTTAGTTTCTAGTCTTTATTCCGAGTCTATCAGACCTCATTCTTTCATGTCCTCCTGGTCCCTAACATCTTCAGTCAGAGATGTTGGGATTCTTCAATCCATCAGACTTTATTTATTCTGAGTGAATCTGCTGTTCTGAAACCTGACATCAGGGGTCCCCAGGCCCCTAATCTGCTCCTCAGGTATCAGATCAGACCACGAACAGCAGACCGAGGACAGCATCAGCAGTACCAGGAGGAGTCTGTCGATACTCAGAGCTGGATCGTCATCTCAGCTTGCCCTCAGATTACAGCGACACAGACATCTGTTAGCTCTGTCCCTTTTATTTTGACAGTCTACAGGATTTAAGCGTTAACCTCATCCTTTTCAGTGTAACTCGATCTCTTCCAGTCAGCGAGAAGAAGTCCTGGTCCTGCAGAAAACCACAGTAGAGTGATGAGGCTCCTCTGAGACCAGCTCCATTTTCACAGATAACTCAGATGGAGGTCTCAGCAGACTCATGTTCAGATGACTAACAGCTGCTGATCATCCTGGCAGACACAGCGACAGTCAGGTATGACGTCATCTGGCTCAGGTGTCAGAGTAAAGGTACGCTCACAATCTCAGATCCAGGGTCTGTATCAGCAAGGACGCTTGAGAGACGAGCCAGTCTGCTGCTCCCCTCAAAAAACAGCGAAACGTACGACAAAAAAGCCGAGACCATGGTCAGAGACTGGACCGGACTAGACTAGACTACACTAGACTACACTAGATTAGACCAGACAAGACTAGACTAGACTAGATTAGACTACACTAGAATAGACCAGACAAGACTTGACTAGACTAGATTAGACTACACTAGACTAGACAAGACTAGACTAGACTAGACTAGATTAGACTAGACTAGACTACACTAGACTACACTAGATTAGACCAGACAAGACTAGACTAGACTAGATTAGACTACACTAGAATAGACCAGACAAGACTTGACTAGACTAGATTAGACTACACTAGACTAGACAAGACTAGACTAGACTAGACTAGATTAGACTAGACTAGACTACACTAGACTACACTAGATTAGACCAGACAAGACTTGACTAGACTAGATTAGACTACACTAGACTAGACAAGACTAGACTAGACTAGACTAGATTAGACTAGACTAGACTACACTAGACTACACTAGATTAGACCAGACAAGACTAGACTAGACTAGACTAGACTACACTAGATTAGACTAGACTAGACTAGACTACACTAGATTAGACTAGACTAGACTAGACTAGACTAGATTAGACTACACTAGAATAGACCAGACAAGACTTGACTAGACTAGATTAGACTACACTAGACTAGACAAGACTAGACTAGACTAGACTAGACTAGATTAGACTAGACTAGACTACACTAGACTACACTAGATTAGACCAGACAAGACTAGACTAGACTAGATTAGACTACACTAGACTAGACAAGACTAGACTAGACTAGATTAGACTACACTAGACTAGACAAGACTAGACTAGACTAGACTAGATTAGACTAGACTAGACTACACTAGACTACACTAGATTAGACCAGACAAGACTAGACTAGACTAGATTAGACTACACTAGATTAGACTAGACTAGACTAGACTAGACTACACTAGATTAGACTAGACTAGACTAGACTAGACTACACTAGATTAGACTAGACTAGACTACACTAGACTACACTAGAAAAGACCAGACAAGACTAGACTAGACTAGATTAGACTACACTAGAATAGACCAGACAAGACTTGACTAGACTAGATTAGACTACACTAGAATAGACCAGACAAGACTTGACTAGACTAGATTAGACTACACTAGATTAGACAAGACTAGACTAGACTAGACTAGACTAGACTACACTAGATTAGACCAGACTAGACTACACTAGACTAGACTAGATTAGACTAGACTAGACTAGATTAGACTACACTAGAATAGACCAGACAAGACTTGACTAGACTAGACTAGACTAGACTAGACTAGACTAGACTAGACTAGACTACACTAGACTACACTAGATTAGACCAGACTAGACTACACTAGACTACACTAGATTAGACCAGACAAGACTAGACTAGACTACACTAGATTAGACTAGACTAGACTAGACTAGACTACACTAGATTAGACTAGACTAGACTAGACTAGACTAGATTAGACTACACTAGAAAAGACCAGACAAGACTTGACTAGACTAGATTAGACTACACTAGACTAGACAAGACAAGACTAGACTAGACTAGACTAGACTAGACTAGACTACACTAGATAAGACTAGACTAGACTAGACTAGACTAGACTAGACTACACTAGATTAGACTAGACTAGACTAGACTAGACTACACTAGATTAGACTAGACCAGACTAGACTAGACCAGATTAGACTACACTAGAATAGACCAGACAAGACTTGACTAGACTAGATTAGACTAGACTAGACTAGACAAGATTAGACTAGACTAGACTAGACTAGACTAGACTAGATTAGACTAGATTAGACTAGATTAGACTAGATTAGACTAGACTAGACTAGACTAGACTAGACTAGACTAGACTACACTAGAATAGACCAGACAAGACTTGACTAGACTAGATTAGACTAGACTAGACTAGACAAGACTAGACTAGACTAGATTAGACTACACTAGAATAGAACAGACAACACTAGACTAGACTAGATTAGACTAGACTAGACTAGACTAGACTACACTACACTACACTAGATTAGACTAGACTAGACTAGACTAAACTAGATTAGACTAGACTAGACTAGACTAAACTAGATTAGACTACACTGGACTACACTAGACTAGACTAGACTAGATTAGGCTAGACTAGACTAGACTACACTAGATTAGACAACACTGGACTACACTAGACTAGATTAGACTAGACTAGACTAGATTAGACTAGACTAGATTAAACTAGACTAGACTAGACTAGACTAAACTAGACTAGACTACACTAGACTAAATTAGATTAGACCAGACTAGACTACACTAGATTAGACTAGACTAGACGACACTAGATTAGACTAGACTAGACTAGACTAAACTAGACTAGACTAGACTACACTAGACTAGACTAGACTAGACTAGACTAGATTAGACTAGACTAGACTAGACTAAACTAGACTAGACTACACTAGACTACACTAGATTAGACCAGACTAGACTACACTAGACTAGATTAGACTAGACGACACTAGATTAGACTAGACTAGACTAGACTAGACAACACTAGACTAGACTAGTTTAGACTAGACTAGATTAGACTACACTAGATTAGACTAGACTAGACTAGACTAGACTACACTAGATTAGACTAGACTAGACTAGACTAGACTACACTAGATTAGACTAGACTAGACTAGTTTAGACTACACTAGATTAGACTAGACTAGACTAAACTACACGAGAATAGATAAGACTAGAATAGACCAGACTAAGACTAGACAACACTAGACTAGACTAGACTAGACTAGTTTAGACTAGACTAGATTAGGCTAGACTAGACTAGATTAGACTAGACTAGACTAGACTACACTAGATTAGCCTAGACTAGATTACACTACACTAGACTAAATTAGACTAGACTAGACTAGACTAGACTAGACTACACTACACTAGATTAGACAAGACTAGACTAGACTAAACTAGATTAGACTACACTAGACTAGACTAGATTAGACTACACTGGACTACACTAGACTAGACTAAACTAGATTAGACTAGACTAGACTAGACTAAACTAGATTAGACTAGACTGGACTAGACTAGACTAGACTAAACTAGATTAGACTAGACTAGACATGACTAAACTAGATTAGACTAGACTAGATTACACTACACTACACTAGACTAGATTAGATTAGACTAGACTAGACTACACTACACTACACTAGACTAGATTAGATTAGACTAGACTACACTACACTACACTACACTACACTAGATTAGACTAGACTAGACAAGACTAGACTAGATTAGAGTAGACTAGACTAGACTAGACTACACTACACTAGATTAGATTACACTGGACTACACTAGACTAGACTAAACTAGATTAGACTAGACTAGACTAAACTAAATTAGACTAGACTAGACTAGACTACACTAGATTAGCCTAGACTAGACAAGACAAGACTAGACTAGACTAGATTAGAATAGACTAGACTAGACTAAACTAGATTAGACTAGACTAGATTACACTACACTAGACTAGATTAGATTAGACTAGACTAGACTACACTAGACTAGACTAGACTAGACCAGGCTAGACTAGACCAGACTACACTAGACTAGACTAGATTAGACTTGTCTAGACTAGACTAGATCAGACTAGACTAGATTAGACTAGACTAGACTACACTACACTAGATTAGACTAGACTAGACTAGACTAAACTAGATTAGACTAGACTAGACTAGACTAAACTAGATTAGACTACACTGGACTACACTAGACTAGACTAAACTAGATTAGACTAGACTAGACTAGACTAAACTAGATTAGACTACACTGGACTACACTAGACTAGACTAAACTAGATTAGACTAGACTAGACTAGACTAAACTAGGTTAGACTAGACTAGATTACACTACACTACACTAGACTAGATTAGATTAGACTAGACTAGACTACACTACACTACACTAGACTAGATTAGATTAGACTAGACTAGACTAGACTAGACTACACTACACTACACTAGATTAGACTAGACTAGACAAGACTAGACTACATTAGACTAGACTAGACTAGACTACACTACACTAGACTAGATTACACTGGACTACACTAGACTAGAGTAAACTAGATTAGACTAGACTAGACTAGATTGGACTAGACTACACTAGATTAGCCTAGACTAGATTACACTACACTAGACTAAATTAGACTAGACTAGACTAGACTAGACTACACTACACTACACTAGATTAGACTAGACTAGACTAGACTAAACTAGATTAGACTAGACTAGACTAGACTAAACTAGATTAGACTAGACTAGACTAGACTAAACTAGATTAGACTACACTGGACTACACTAGACTAGACTAAACTAGATTAGACTAGACTAGACTAGACTAAACTAGATTAGACTAGACTAGATTACACTACACTACACTAGACTAGATTAGATTAGACTAGACTAGACTAGACTACACTACACTAGACTAGATTAGATTAGACTAGACTACACTACACTACACTACACTAGATTAGACTAGACTAGACAAGACTAGACTACATTAGACTAGACTAGACTAGACTACACTACACTAGATTAGATTACATTGGACTACACTAGACTAGACTAAACTAGATTAGACTAGACTAGACTAGATTAGACTAGACTAGACTAGACTACACTAAATTAGCCTAGACTAGATTACACTAAATTAGACTAAATTAGACTAGACTAGACTAGACTAGACTACACTACACTACACTAGATTAGACTAGACTAGACTAGACTAAACTAGATTAGACTAGACTAGACTAGACTAAACTAGATTAGACTACACTGGACTACACTAGACTAGACTAAACTAGATTAGACTAGACTAGACTAGACTAAACTAGATTAGACTACATTGGACTACACTAGACTAGACTAAACTAGATTAGACTAGACTAGACTAGACTAAACTAGATTAGACTAGACTAGATTACACTACACTACACTAGACTAGATTAGATTAGACTAGACTAGACTAGACTAGACTAGACTACACTACACTAGACTAGACTAGACTAGACTAGACAAGACTAGACTAGATTACACTAGACTAGACTAGACTACACTTCACTAGCTTAGATTACACTGGACTACACTAGACTAGACTAAACTAGATTAGACTAGACTAGACTAGACTAAACTAGATTAGACTAGACTAGACTAGACTAAACTAGATTAGACTACATTGGACTACACTAGACTAGACTAAACTAGATTAGACTAGACTAGACTAGACTAAACTAGATTAGACTAGACTAGATTACACTACACTACACTAGACTAGATTAGATTAGACTAGACTAGACTAGACTAGACTAGACTACACTACACTAGACTAGACTAGACTAGACTAGACAAGACTAGACTAGATTACACTAGACTAGACTAGACTACACTTCACTAGCTTAGATTACACTGGACTACACTAGACTAGACTAAACTAGATTAGACTAGACTAGACTAGACTAAACTAGATTAGACTACACTAGACTAGACTAAACTACACTACACTAGATTAGACTAGACTAGACTAGACTAAACTAGATTAGACTAGACTAGACTACACTACACTAGACTAGACTAGACTAGACCAGTCTAGACTAGACCAGACTACACTAGACTAGACTAGATTAGACTTGACTGGACTAGACTAGATCAGACTAGACTAGATTAGACTAGACTAGACTAGACTACACTAGATTAGACTAGACTAGATTAGACTAGACTACACTAGACTAGACTACACTAGACCAGTCTAGACTAGACCAGACTACACTAGACTAGACTAGATTAGACTAGACTAGATTAGACTAGATTAGACTAGACTAGACTAGACTACACTAGATTAGACTACACTAGATTAGACTAGACTAGATTAGACTAGACTAGACTAGACTAGATTAGATTAGATCATATTAGATTATACTAGATTAGATTAGATTAGATTAGATTAGATTAGATTAGATTAGATTAGAATAGATAAGATTAGATTAGAATAGATCAGATCAGATCAGATTAGATTAGAGTAGACTAAACTAGACTTGATAAGCTTAGTTTAGATTAGATCAGATCAGATTAGTTCAGATTATATCAGATTAAATTAGATTAATGTAGACCAGATTATATTAGATTAGATCATATCTGATGTGATTGGACCTGACTGCATCCTTCTGTATTTGGTTTAAATTCCTGTGATATTCCATTTGCAACTGTTTTCATGTTTTTTTTATGTTCTGTTGTGGTGAATTAGTGTTAACTGAATTTTCTAAACTGACCTGATGTTTAAGATTAAAACATAACCTGACCCACGTTTAAAGGACATTTTTATTTAAAACAAGAACAGTGAAAAGGCAAATGTTTGCTAAAACCTGGTTTAGGAGATTTCTGGCTTGTCTACTGAGATGTTTGTGAGGTTTTAAACTAAACTGGACATTGAGGAGCAGTGTTGGGCTAATTTAACATGATTGAGGCTGCAGGCACACACTGGCGTGGATTAACCGTGTCTGTTAAAGCAAAAGTAATGCAGTGGATTGAGTTTAGATTAGTGCACTAACTGTGGATAATAGTTAATCATGATTAATTAGATTAATCTTGACAGCCCCACTCAAAACAAACCCTTTCTAAGTCAGATACGTGTTTATGATCGTTGAAGCTTACATTTTCGGATGAAATGTTGCAGTACCACTGGTAACCATGGGGGCAGTGTGGAGCAATGAAGCTAACAATTCAAGCCAAAAGCAAACTCAGAGGAAGACGGAAACCCTGGAGGTACAGAAGCTGCAAAGGCCAAAAAGGTGAGAGCCAAAGAAAACATGAATGTAAAAATAAAAGTAAAGGAAAACCACTAAAACTTAGTAGGAATTAAATAAATGAATACAATTCTAGAGTAAAATCTGATAAGTACCTGACTTTTTTCATCTGTTACCACAGAAAAGGATTAGGGTCACAGATAAAAGATTGGGACTATCATTCAGGGTTCTGATCTTCTTTCACAGACTCAGAGTCTTTACAGAGGACCTTCCCTCATTACAGCACATGTCTAACTCTAAGGACAGTGATGTGGTTTCTCTGTGGAGCTCCAGTTTTACTGAACAGAAGCATTTGATGCATTTTCAGTGAAAGGATTAAAGAGCAATTCTGTGTGGGACTGAAGCAGAAGTTATCTGACCTATCTGTGCTCAGCCTGGTAGGATTATGAAGGTTATTGTTGTCATTTTTGTCTCTGAGCTTATCCATGGGGAATGGAGCACTTCTGCATTCACAACTTCAAATCAAGGATTAGGAAATCTTTGGAAGTCCCAGATTTTTCAGGAATTTAGGTCAGAAATGTTAAGAACTTAATATCTTAAGGGAAAACAGCTTTTAGTGCAGCTGGGTCTGGGGGAGCAGGAAGAGTAGGTGATAGAAGACCAAGGTCAGACTATGTGAACCTTTTAAACCTGATCCAGCAGTCAGAGGGGTTCAGGACCTGTTGGTACTGGAAATTGATTGTTCTATCCACAGTAATGTGTCGTAGAAAACAAATCTCCAGCCTCCTGACAGGAAGTCTCTGATTTTCTCTCTGATTGGTTCATCGGTGAGCGTTCAGAGCAAAGACCCTCACAAATGTGAACAAGCCAGCGCTGACAGCAGGGTGATAAATAGAGGAATCATGAAACGGAGGACGAGTTAATCTCTGACAGCAACATCCCTGTCTTTATGATGTGAAAAAGAGGGACGACCACGACAGACTGGAGGAAGAGAAATCCTGGTGAGAAAAAACAGACACAATACCGTATGTTTGCCTGCAGAGAATTCCCTCTGTTTCAGTCTGGCTACAGCTTTAAACGGATGGGAGAAATACAGCCTCACAGGGAGAAGAGCTCAGAACCATCACAACCCCCTTCTTTTGGCAAAGGAATGGATGGATTGCTGTTCATTACTTCTGCAAACGCCGTTCCAACATTTATAGAACAGCTGGTTAAGAACCCAGGGAAACAGCCTCAAAGTCATGGCTGCCATCCTCAGAGCCTCACAGAGTCTGAGCCTTTAACTGTGCAGAGAATCTGCCTGTTCTAGTTCTGAATAAAACAGCCTGGCCATAAATGATGGTGACATTTCTCTGTCAGCTGATGAAAGCCTTTCTGAGGCGACCGACAGCTGTGAGCCAACCTGAGCTCCTACAGAAGAATGATGGGAACGAAGATATAAGACTGTCACAGAGAAGGACCCGGGGAGGGGGACATTCAGAGTCTCAGAGCCAGAACTGGTCTAGAGAAGTCAAACCGAGAAGGTCTAACAGAGAGTTTACCTGTGCCAAACCATGGTTTATGTTTAACATAAAAACTCATCGTTGAGAAAAATACACACCAGAAATCAACCTTTTCAACACATTAACCTTCTTCTCACAAAATTACAACGTTGACCACTCAACAGTCACAGAGTTACCATGGTGACCACTCAACAGTCACACGGTCTGTCTGACAACCACTAAACAGTCACAGAGTTACCATAGTGACCACTCAACAGTCACAGAGTTACCATGGTGACCACGCAACAGTCACAGAGTTACCATTGTGACACCTCAACTGTCGCAGAATAACCATAATGACCACTCAACAGTAACAGAGTCAATTTGAAAACCACTCAACAGTCACAGAGTTACCCTGATGACAACTCAACAGTCACACAGTTACCATGGTGACCACTCCACAGTCACAGAGTTACCATGGTGACCACTCAAAAGTCATAAAGTCAATCTGATGACCACTCAACAGTCACAGAGTTACCATGGTGACCACACAACAGTTACAGAGTAACTCTGATGACCACTCAACAGTCACAGAGTCATTCTGAATACAACTAAACTATCAAAGAGTTACCATGGTGACCACTCAACACTCACAGAGTTACCATTGTGACCACTCAACAGTCACAGAGTTACCCTGATAACTACTCAACAGTCACAGAGTTACCATGTTGACCACTCAACAGTCACAGAGTTACCATGTTGACCACTCAACAGTCACAGAGTTACCATAGTGACCACTCAACAGTCACAGAGTTACCATGTTGACCACTCAACAGTCACAGAGTTACCATTGTGACCACTCAACAGTCACAGAGTTCCCCTGATGACCACTCAACAGTCACAGAGTTACCATGATGACCACTCAACACTCACAGAGTTACCCTTGTGACCACTCAACAGTCACAAATTACCCTGATAACTACTCAACAGTCACAGAGTTACCATGTTGACCACTCAACAGTCACAATTACCCTGATAACTACTCAACAGTCACAGAGTTACCATGTTGACAACTCAACAGTCACAGAGTTACCCTGATAACTACTCAACAGTCACAGAGTTACCATGTTGACCACTCAACAGTCACAGAGTTACCATGTTGACCACTCAACAGTCACAGAGTTACCATTGTGACCACTCAACAGTCACAGAGTTCCCCTGATGACCACTCAACAGTCACAGAGTTACCATTGTGACCACTCACAACTCACAGAGTTACCCTTGTGACCACTCAACAGTCACAAATTACCCTGATAACTACTCAACAGTCACAGAGTTACCATGTTGACCACTCAACAGTCACAATTACCCTGATAACTACTCAACAGTCACAGAGTTACCATGTTGACCACTCAACAGTCACAGAGTTACCCTGATAACTACTCAACAGTCACAGAGTTACCATGTTGACCACTCAACAGTCACAGAGTTACCCTGATAACTACTCAACAGTCACAGAGTTACCATGGTGACCACTCAACAGTCACAGAGTTACCATGTAGCCCACTCAACAGTCACAGAGTTCTCCTGATGACCACTCAACAGTCACAGAGTTACCCTGATAACTACTCAACAGTCACAGAGTTACCATGTTGACCACTCAACAGTCACAGAGTTACCATGTTGACCACTCAACAGTCACAGAGTTCCCCTGATGACCACTCAACAGTCACAGAGTTACCATTGTGACCACTCAACAGTCACAATTACCCTGATAACTACTCAACAGTCACAGAGTTACCATGTTGACCACTCAACAGTCACAGAGTTCCCCTGATGACCACTCAACAGTCACAGAGTTACCATTGTGACCACTCAACAGTCACAGAGTTACCATGATGACCACTCAACAGTCACAGAGTTACCATGTTGACCACTCAACAGTCACAATTACCCTGATAACTACTCAGCAGTCACAGACTTACCATGTTGACCACTCAACAGTCACAGAGTTACCCTGATAACTACTCAACAGTCACAGAGTTACCATTGTGACTACTCAACAGTCACAGAGTTACCATGGTGACCACTCAACAGTCACAGAGTTACCATGATGACCACTCAACAGTCACAGAGTTACCATGTTGACCACTCAACAGTCACAGAGTTCCCCTGATGACCACTCAACAGTCACAGAGTTACCATTGTGACCACTCAACAGTCACAGAGTTACCATGTTGACCACTCAACAGTCACAGAGTTCCCCTGATGACCACTCAACAGACACAGAGTTACCATTGTGACCACTCAACAGTCACAGAGTTACCATGATGACCACTCAACAGTCACAGACTTACCATTGTGACCACTCAACAGTCACAGAGTTACCATGATGACCACTCAACAGTCACAGAGTTACCATGTTGACCACTCAACAGTCACAATTACCCTGATAACTACTCAACAGTCACAGAGTTACCATGTTGACCACTCAACAGTCACAGAGTTCCCCTGATGACCACTCAACAGTCACAGAGTTACCATTGTGACCACTCAACAGTCACAGAGTTACCATGATGACCACTCAACAGTCACAGAGTTACCATGTTGACCACTCAACAGTCACAATTACCCTGATAACTACTCAACAGTCACAGAGTTACCATGTTGACCACTCAACAGTCACAGAGTTACCCTGATAACTACTCAACAGTCACAGAGTCCCCCTGTTGACCACTCAACAGTCACAGAGTTACCCTGATAACTACTCAACAGTCACAGAGTTACCATTGTGACCACTCAACAGTCACAGAGTTATCCTGATTACTACTCAACAGTCACAGAGTTACCATGTTGACCACTCAACAGTCACAGAGTTACCCTGATAACTACTCAACAGTCACAGAGTTACCATGTTGACCACTCAACAGTCACAGAGTTACCCTGATAACTACTCAACAGTCACAGAGTTACCATTGTGACCACTCAACAGTCACAGAGTTACCATTGTGACCACTCAACAGTCACAGAGTTCCCCTGATGACCACTCAACAGTCACAGAGTTACCATTGTGACCACTCACAACTCACAGAGTTACCCTTGTGACCACTCAACAGTCACAAATTACCCTGATAACTACTCAACAGTCACAGAGTTACCATGTTGACCACTCAACAGTCACAATTACCCTGATAACTACTCAACAGTCACAGAGTTACCATGTTGACCACTCAACAGTCACAGAGTTACCATGTAGCCCACTCAACAGTCACAGAGTTCTCCTGATGACCACTCAACAGTCACAGAGTTACCCTGATAACTACTCAACAGTCACAGAGTTACCATGGTGACCACTCAACAGTCACAGAGTTACCATGTAGCCCACTCAACAGTCACAGAGTTCTCCTGATGACCACTCAACAGTCACAGAGTTACCCTGATAACTACTCAACAGTCACAGAGTTACCATGGTGACCACTCAACAGTCACAGAGTTACCATGTTGACCACTCAACAGTCACAGAGTTCCCCTGATGACCACTCAACAGTCACAGAGTTACCATTGTGACCACTCAACAGTCACAATTACCCTGATAACTACTCAACAGTCACAGAGTTACCATGTTGACCACTCAACAGTCACAGAGTTCCCCTGATGACCACTCAACAGTCACAGAGTTACCATTGTGACCACTCAACAGTCACAGAGTTACCATGATGACCACTCAACAGTCACAGAGTTACCATGTTGACCACTCAACAGTCACAATTACCCTGATAACTACTCAGCAGTCACAGACTTACCATGTTGACCACTCAACAGTCACAGAGTTACCCTGATAACTACTCAACAGTCACAGAGTTACCATTGTGACTACTCAACAGTCACAGAGTTACCATGGTGACCACTCAACAGTCACAGAGTTACCATGATGACCACTCAACAGTCACAGAGTTACCATGTTGACCACTCAACAGTCACAGAGTTCCCCTGATGACCACTCAACAGTCACAGAGTTACCATTGTGACCACTCAACAGTCACAGAGTTACCATGTTGACCACTCAACAGTCACAGAGTTCCCCTGATGACCACTCAACAGACACAGAGTTACCATTGTGACCACTCAACAGTCACAGAGTTACCATGATGACCACTCAACAGTCACAGACTTACCATTGTGACCACTCAACAGTCACAGAGTTACCATGATGACCACTCAACAGTCACAGAGTTACCATGTTGACCACTCAACAGTCACAATTACCCTGATAACTACTCAACAGTCACAGAGTTACCATGTTGACCACTCAACAGTCACAGAGTTCCCCTGATGACCACTCAACAGTCACAGAGTTACCATTGTGACCACTCAACAGTCACAGAGTTACCATGATGACCACTCAACAGTCACAGAGTTACCATGTTGACCACTCAACAGTCACAATTACCCTGATAACTACTCAACAGTCACAGAGTTACCATGTTGACCACTCAACAGTCACAGAGTTACCCTGATAACTACTCAACAGTCACAGAGTCCCCCTGTTGACCACTCAACAGTCACAGAGTTACCCTGATAACTACTCAACAGTCACAGAGTTACCATTGTGACCACTCAACAGTCACAGAGTTATCCTGATTACTACTCAACAGTCACAGAGTTACCATGTTGACCACTCAACAGTCACAGAGTTACCCTGATAACTACTCAACAGTCACAGAGTTACCATGTTGACCACTCAACAGTCACAGAGTTACCCTGATAACTACTCAACAGTCACAGAGTTACCATTGTGACCACTCAACAGTCACAGAGTTATCCTGATTACTACTCAACAGTCACAGAGTTACCATGGTGACCACTCAACAGTCACAGAGTTACCATGTTGACCACTCAACAGTCACAGAGTTCCCCTGATGACCACTCAACAGTCACAGAGTTACCATTGTGACCACTCAACAGTCACAGAGTTACCATGGTGACCACTCAACAGTCACAGAGTTATCCTGATAACTACTCAACAGTCACAGAGTTACCATGGTGACCACTTAGCAGTCACTGCATTGTCTCTGTCCTTTCATTGCTGTGACATAACTATTTAACTAGTCCATGTTTAAACCTCTGGTAAGCTTTTAAATGATGTTCTATAGCTTCATTTTTTCACAGCCACATTCTTTCTGTTTTGGTGTTTTTCTCATTACCCGAAAATTTCCAGTTTTTTACTCTTTGAATTACAACCCTTCATGACTCTGAATCTGAATTTTTTCAATTGAATTAAAGTCCCTGTTGGCATAATGGCCAGGAGGCCAAATACTGTTGTCCATATAATAATGTTTTTACTGTCAGAAAAGGAAAGACTTCCTTTAAAGTATTACTGTATAAACCTCAGGTTTATACTCAGTGGCTGTTCTGAGTTAATAAATACACCAGACTCTCAATATTTCTTTATTTTCTCTATAAACCAAGAAAGCAGACTCATTAGAGCATTAGAGCATCCTGGAATATGGTCACTATGCCACATTATCACCAAAACATGCAGCACCAGATTCTGATTAACCCTCTCACCTCCCCCTGCAGGGCTCATTTCAACATTTCAGAGCAGAAATTCTCCACACGGCTTTAAGATTAAAAACAACACTGAATTATAGCAATGGCACATGAGGAAGAGGAGAGAGAGAAGATGAGTCTTTATCATTGGAGTGAAAGAGGGAGGGCAGAGAGAGAGAGAGCAGAGAACGATAGGGAGAGAGAGAGGGAGGGAGAGATGGAGAGAGAGAGGGAGGGCAGAGTGAAAGAGCAGAGAATGAGAGAGAGAGAGAGGGAGGAAGATGTGTCTCTCCAGACCACATCAGGCAGACGGGCTGGAGCTCTGCGTCAGAGAGGGCGGCACGGCAGCGGCTGTTTGAGGGGAAACGGGAGGCTGATCTGGCCCAGAGAAGTGGGGATGTGATGGGTGCTGGAGTGGAGCCGGAGATGATGAAGATCTGGTTTCTGGGTCCAAAGTTTGTTTCTACATCCAGACGACGATCAGTGGGAATAAGGCAGACGGATTTAAGCTCTCTGGGTTTTCTTTTCCACTCTCTGATCCACATGTAGGATTCACCATGACCCACATCACCTCAGCATCCTACATGATACCTGACTGAGGACGGATCTTGGTCCTCCCATGATTGGAGCTATCTGAGTCCACATCCAGGTCAACGGACCGTCTCAGGTCCATGTAAGGAGCCCCCACCTCCTGTGACATGGAAACACGGAAACTGTCCAGGCTGCTGTACTGCTTCTTCCTCCACTGGCCCTGTATGCTCTGTGTCCACGGTAAGGATGGGTTCTAGGACTGTGGATGGGCCCCTCATCATAGGACAGGGGACAGAATTACAGAGGGGCCCCTCATCATAGGACAAAGGAATATTATACAGGGGCCCAAGATGATATGTTTGAAAATTAAAGATGAGTTTTCTTCTCTTAACAAAATGAAATGTAAGTTTATGTAGGACATGGTCGTTATTTGTCCAGCCTTTATCAGCTGACATCCAGCTGATCCTAATCATTGCCTCCAACATCCAATTACAGCTGTCTCTCTCAACATAGCCGCATATTTACATATGTCACACTTCTCACTAATCCCTGCTTCATTAACGCTGATGGGCCACACTGCTGCTGGCAAAGCTCCACCTCCTCCACCCCAGCCTCCTCCTTATAGACTAAAGCTCCACCCCAGCCTCCTCCTTATAGACTAAAGCTCCACCCCAGCCTCCTCCTTATAGACTAAAGCTCCACCCCAGCCTCCTCCTTATAGACTAAAGCTCCACCTCCTCCACCCCAGCCTCCTCCTTATAGACTAAAGCTCCACCTCCTCCACCCCAGCCTCCTCCTTATAGACTAAAGCTCCACCTCCTCCACCCCAGCCTCCTCCTTTATAGACTAAAGCTCCACCTCCTCCACCCCAGCCTCCTCCTTATAGACTAAAGCTCCACCTCCTCCACCCCAGCCTCCTCCTTATAGACTCAAGCTTCACCTCCTCCACCCCAGCCTCCTCCTTATAGACTAAAGCTTCACCTCCTTGTTTCACCCTCATATTCAGATTCATCTTTTTTTTTTTTTTTTTTTTTTTTTTGGATGAATTGGCTCTGAACTAGTTTCAGTTTGCATTGTCGTTGATGTGTCGGTCCATATGGAGGTTTTTAGCCATGCTCTTCCTGGAAAGTCAAAGCTGCTGTCTAACTCAGGGAGAATCTTTAGACCAGAGCCTTCTACAGTAAAACTGTAGATCCATTTAACAAGAAAATGAGATTTTTTTGCACAGCTCTTTGTGAGTGACCCAGTACTTAGTACTTTGGTCATTATTTGTTTGTGAAAACATTTTGATTGATGGTGATAAGAGGTTATTGGTTGATTTTGATTATTGGTTGTTTCATTGTTGATTTTGCTTTGCCTTTAACATAGCATGGCAGCTCCTGCGTCTAGTTGGACTTGAATCCTTTGTGGCACTGACTGATGTTGTGTCTTCTCATCTAGATCTTTGCTAGTGTTGTTCTCTTGTCCCTTTGGATAGATCGTCTCCTAATGACAAGAGAGGGGTATGGCTGCAGCCTGGAGACCTCTTGGAAAGAGACCTCCTGGATACAGACCTCTTGCATCCGATTAAATTGCATAATGCCATCTCAGCACCTGCGCGGGCATTCACAACAGCAAGTCTCCTGGGTCAGAGGTGATCTGGGATGATATTTGTGTGTATGTGAATAAACGGGCTGTGGTTAGGGTGATAACTGAAGACTGGCCCCGAGTTTTTAATTCAGAAAAGCGTTTATTTGGGCTATGTATAGTGTTAGCATCTTAGCTAAACTTTAGCACTGCCGTCTCCACAGGTGAAATTTACATGCTGCCGTTGTCCTATATCTCTTTTTGCTAGAGCGTACAGACAGGCAGAAATGTTGAAAGTTATCCCTCCTTCATATTAAGTCCATGTGGCTTCATTTCTGAGGTGCAGACAGTATATCTGTTTATCTTTACACCTCTAGTTTACAGCCAGCCTCCATCCACACACAATCAACAGGACAACACCTGAAAAAGTGACCATAGTGTTCAAAGCTAAAAGGCGTAGCCACAAATAAAAGACAAAACTCGTGATTTATAAAATAAAAGTAAGATAGAAGTAAGATTTTGACCTGGATCGATGAAAATGTGGTAAGTAAACACAAAAGCAAGATAAAATCACAATAAATCCAATAGTTGAAACATGGAAGATAAATCAAGATGGAAATCTTACTGTTTTTTTACAGGCTTGTATTTTGTACCTAAGTCCAGGAGGAAGAAGCTCCAGCTCCTCCAACGCCATCTTTTTCTGTGAAAATTATAAATATGTCCTAATTTAAACTGGAGTACAAATATAAAAATAAATGATAAAACTATCATACAATGCGACCAGACATGACATTTTACTTTGAAAGTTAGACGTATTTAGTGATCAGATGTTATCTTTCATTTTAAAAATAGAAAGTATTTCCTCTTCATTCTATATTAAAAAATGCTTATGAACAATAATAAATAAACATACAGTGCGAGCAGACGTGATCTTCTATTTTGAAAATTAGAGCATGTGCACAGGACATTGCTGTCTCCTCCTGGAGGTCTGTATGGCAGAGGTCTCTATCCAAGAGGTCTCCAGGTTGCAGCCATACACTCTGGAATGACAACACTGAACGACCCGATACGAGCGTGGACAACGCTCGCTCCTCACTAAAGTGACTTTTCCTAGCTATGTGTGCTATTTAGACAGGTTCTAAGAGTTTTGGTCATTTCAACCAAAAATTTCCCTGGCAACGGCCTCTAGGAGTCCTGTTATGTTGCCATGGTACCAAACAGGTTTACTACAGTGTGAATGTTTACTGGAATCATATCAGAAATGACCATTCTGCTGTTTTCATGGAAACTTCTTAAATCTGTTTTATATTTTCTGTATCACCATCAGGCTATGGTTCTGACCACCCTTCCCAGACCTAGATCTGGGTTAGTCCTGTAGTTCTCTGGCTCTGGGATCGCCTGCTATTATGGCTGTAAGTGAAATGGTGAAGGGCCCCATCTTAACCCTTTGCTGGGGCCTCCTGGTTATTAAACGGGCCCCTGATGATGCAGAAGTATTCAGTGCAGATCTCAGTTTATCTTTGCAGGATCAGGATCAGGATCAGGATCACCAAACTTAAAGGGTTACTAAAAACAAGACTCCTTTTTATTGACTTATACATGAATTTATTCGTCATTTATCTCCATCTATTGTTTGATTTTATGTGTTCAGAGTTAAAGTCGGCTAAATTCCTGTGATGTTGTTAAATCAGTGATCCTGTTTGATAATCCTGCTCTCAATAACCCTGTTAGAACTAAAGCTGGATTATGGCTGCTGTGGATGGGAGCATGAGGAGGATGTGCCAGTGGAAAGCGAACAGCTGATCTGTAAAGACAAACTCAGCTGTGCTCCATCAAAGCTTCCTGCTCGCCATTATTCCATCAGATAAAGCGGCGGCGGATTAGAGGTCACGCCGCTCTAATAAAAGCGTTCCAGTCTATAAATCAGGACTAATGGGGCCTATAGGACTGTGATGAAAAATGCTTCCTCTCATTAATCTCTCTACAGCTGCCTTCACTGAAGTCCCTAAAGATGTCAGCGTGGGGGAGGGAGACAACGTGGAGATGCCCTGCGCCTTTAAGGCAGTCAGCGCCACCCCCATGTCTCTGGAGATCCAGTGGTGGTACCTGAAGCAGGACGTCCCTAAAGACCTGAACCAGGAGCTGCAGATCAGTGCTGTGTCCAACAGAGACTACAAGGTGACTACACAAAAACCGAGTCCTTACATGGTATTAACATGTGACCTGAGCATCGCTCGCTCTGATTGGCTGAGGGACGTCTGTGAGATTCTGATGACCTTAAATCTGGTTTAAACCGTTTACTGCAACTGGAATACTTAAAACAGAAGTCCTTACTCACCAAGGATTTACACCACAACCCCACTTCCAAAAAAGTTGGGACACTGTGTAAAATGTGAATAAAAACAGAAGTCAGTGATTGATAATCTCATAAACCAGATTTGATTCTCAATAGAACAGAAACAACAGATCAGATGTTAAACTGAGACATTTTAACTTTTCAGGAAAATATTAGCCCATTTTGAATTTGATTGCAGCAACACATCAGAAAAAAATTGAACTAATAGAAAAGAAAACCTGACCAACAAATATCAGTGGAGACACCAGAGTGGAACTATACCTGCTGGGACTGAATGAGACAGGTATGACAAACGACAAACTCTGACAGCTCAGAGGAGATCCTAGAGAGAAGTCCCGACAGGACCAGGGACAGTCCAAACATGGAGATCATCTGCCCCTGTGTGTGCGAATTACACCTGTAGTAGGAGTGATTGGTTCACCTGTAGCAGGAGTGATTGGTTCACCTGTAGCAGGAGTGATTGGTTCACCTGTAGCAGGAGTGATTGGTTCACCTGTACCAGGTGTGATTGGTTCACCTGTAGCAGGAGTGATTGGTTCATCTATAGCAGGAGTGATTGGTTCACCTGTTGCAGGAGTGATTGGTTCACCTATAGCAGGAGTGATTGGTTCACCTGTAGCAGGAGTGATTGGTTCACCTGTAGCAGGAGTGATTGGTTCACCTGTAGCAGGAGTGATTGGTTCACCTGTAGCAGGAGTGATTGGTTCACCTATAGCAGGAGTGATTGGTTCACCTATAGCAGGAGTGATTGGTTCATCTATAGCAGGAGTGATTGGTTCACCTGTAGCAGGAGTGATTGGTTCACCTATAGCAGGAGTGATTGGTTCACCTGTAGCAGGAGTGATTGGTTCACCTGTAGCAGGAGTAATTGGTTCACCTGTAGCAGGAGTGATTGGTTCACCTGTAGCAGGAGTGATTGGTTCATCTATAGCAGGAGTGATTGGTTCACCTGTAGCAGGAGTGATTGGTTCACCTGTAGCAGGAGTGATTGGTTCACCTATAGCAGGAGTGATTGGTTCACCTGTAGCAGGAGTGATTGGTTCACCTATAGCAGGAGTGATTGGTTCACCTGTAGCAGGAGTGATTGGTTCACCTGTAGCAGGAGTGATTGGTTCACCTGTAGCAGGACTGATTGGTTCACCTGTAGCAGGAGTGATTGGTTCACCTGTAGCAGGAGTGATTGGTTCACCTGTAGCAGGAGTGATTGGTTCACCTGTAGCAGGAGTGATTGGTTCACCTGTAGCAGGAGTGATTGGTTCACCTATAGCAGGAGTGATTGGTTCACCTGTAGCAGGAGTAATTGGTTCACCTGTAACAGGAGTGATTGGTTCACCTATAGCAGGAGTGATTGGTTCACCTGTAGCAGGAGTGATTGGTTCACCTGTAGCAGGAGTGATTGGTTCACCTGTAGCAGGAGTGATTGGTTCACCTGTAGCAGGAGTAATTGGTTCACCTGTAGCAGGAGTGATTGGTTCACCTGTAGCAGGAGTGATTGGTTCACCTGTAGCAGGAGTGATTGGTTCACCTGTAGCAGGAGTGATTGGTTCACCTGTAGCAGGAGTGATTGGTTCACCTATAGCAGGAGTGATTGGTTCACCTGTAGCAGGAGTGATTGGTTCACCTGTAACAGGAGTGATTGGTTCACCTGTAGCAGGAGTGATTGGTTCACCTGTAGCAGGAGTGATTGGTTCACCTGTAGCAGGAGTGATTGGTTCACCTGTAGCAGGAGTGATTGGTTCACCTATAGCAGGAGTGATTGGTTCACCTGTAGCAGGAGTGATTGGTTCACCTGTAGCAGGAGTGATTGGTTCACCTATAGCAGGAGTGATTGGTTCACCTGTAGCAGGAGTGATTGGTTCACCTATAGCAGGAGTGATTGGTTCACCTGTAGCAGGAGTGATTGGTTCACCTGTAGCAGGAGTGATTGGTTCACCTATAGCAGGAGTGATTGGTTCACCTGTAGCAGGAGTGATTGGTTCACCTATAGCAGGAGTGATTGGTTCACCTGTAGCAGGAGTGATTGGTTCACCTGTAGCAGGAGTGATTGGATCACATGTAGCAGGAGTGATTGGATCACATGTAGCAGGAGTGATTGGTTCATCTATAGCAGGAGTGATTGGTTCACCTGTAGCAGGAGTGATTGGTTCACCTGTAGCAGGAGTGATTGGTTCACCTATAGCAGGAGTGATTGGTTCACCTGTAGCAGGAGTGATTGGTTCACCTATAGCAGGAGTGATTGGTTCACCTGTAGCAGGAGTGATTGGTTCACCTGTAGCAGGAGTGATTGGTTCACCTGTAGCAGGAGTGATTGGTTCACCTGTAGCAGGAGTGATTGGTTCACCTGTAGCAGGAGTAATTGGTTCACCTGTAGCAGGAGTGATTGGTTCACCTGTAGCAGGAGTGATTGGTTCACCTGTAGCAGGAGTGATTGGTTCACCTGTAGCAGGAGTGATTGGTTCACCTATAGCAGGAGTGATTGGTTCACCTGTAGCAGGAGTGATTGGTTCACCTGTAGCAGGAGTGATTGGTTCACCTGTAGCAGGAGTGATTGGTTCACCTGTAGCAGGAGTGATTGGTTCACCTGTAGCAGGAGTGATTGGTTCACCTGTAGCAGGAGTGATTGGTTCACCTGTAGCAGGAGTGATTGGTTCACCTATAGCAGGAGTGATTGGTTCACCTGTAGCAGGAGTGATTGGTTCACCTGTAGCAGGAGTGATTGGTTCACCTGTAGCAGGAGTGATTGGTTCACCTGTAGCAGGAGTGATTGGTTCACCTGTAGCAGGAGTGATTGGTTCACCTGTAGCAGGAGTGATTGGTTCACCTGTAACAGGAGTGATTGGTTCACCTGTAGCAGGAGTGATTGGTTCACCTGTAGCAGGAGTGATTGGTTCACCTGTAACAGGAGTGATTGGTTCACCTGTAGCAGGAGTGATTGGTTCACCTGTAACAGGAGTGATTGGTTCACCTGTAGCAGGAGTGATTGGTTCACCTGTAGCAGGAGTGATTGGTTCACCTGTAACAGGAGTGATTGGTTCACCTGTAGCAGGAGTGATTGGTTCACCTATAACAGGAGTGATTGGTTCACCTATAGCAGGAGTGATTGGTTCACCTGTAGCAGGAGTAATTGGTTCACCTGTAACAGGAGTGATTGGTTCACCTGTAGCAGGAGTGATTGGTTCACCTGTAGCAGGAGTGATTGGTTCACCTATAGCAGGAGTGATTGGTTCACCTGTAGCAGGAGTGATTGGTTCACCTATAGCAGGAGTGATTGGTTCACCTGTAGCAGGAGTGATTGGATCACATGTAGCAGGAGTGATTGGTTCACATGTAGCAGGAGTGATTGGATCACATGTAGCAGGAGTGATTGGTTCACCTGTAGCAGGAGTGATTGGTTCACCTGTAGCAGGAGTGATTGGTTCACCTGTAGCAGGAGTGATTGGTTCACCTATAGCAGGAGTGATTGGTTCACCTGTAGCAGGTGTGATTGGTTCACCTATAGCAGGTGTGATGTTTCAGGTTAAAGTCTTTACAGTGTAAGAGTTGAGCAGGCGGCATCTCCTGATGATTTGTGGATAGAATGAACATCTCCTATTGGTCAGGACCAGTCTGACTGAAGAAGTCCCTCTGATCCAGGGCTAGGGTTTAAGACAAGTCCCCATCAGTAGAAAAGCTCATGGTGAAGGTTCCTCTCACTGATACCAGAAGACCAGGACCAGTCTGACTGAACAAGTCTCTATGATCCAGGGCTATGGTGTATGAGGAGTCCTCATCAGGAGAGATGGTTATGGTATCGGCACCATTTCCTCCATCAGACACTGTGAGACTGAACTAGCAGCAATCAGACCAGTGTGTATCCTGGTAAAGTGGTGGTGGCGGTCACAGCTTTGGCATTAAACTAATACCACAGAAAGGAGGGCGCACGCTCAAAGAGAGTGAGGATGAATGGCGTCTTTGCAGCTCTGCTTGAGGCGTTCTCTCTCTTTCATGATGAAAATGAAAATGTCCCGTTAATGTTGACGTCCAGACGATAATCGCTGATGTTTGGCTCACATCCTTTTTTTCTTCATAGGTCAGTCCGAGGGCGGCCAATAAAATCAGTGTAAGTGTCCACGCTCACACCAGCTCACACTGATGATGTTTACTTCCTGTCATGTGATGAGGTCAATCTGACTGAGCGGTAGCAAGTCTGCAGACTGAAGCTTGAGCTATAATTTTACAGCAAGTCAGCACTTTAGGAAACACTGTAGGAAACCAGGAAAGAAGCTGGCTCTGAAGCAGGAGCCAGCTGCTGTCGATCACAGGAACCTCCTCAGACTCTGCATGAGAACATCACACTTCCCCATCCCCTACTGAGAAATGCATTCCTTTAGAATGTTTGAATGACTATTCAGGATTTAACTGGAAGTTTTAGTCATTTGCTTTTGAATTTTTTTTTAATTTTCCTGAAACTTTTGGGGAATGTTTTTATACCTTGTAGTATCTGATTTGAAGTTTTGGAGGGATTTGCATTTCAGTTTCTAGGTCTTTTCATGGAAAATATGGGGATTTATTTGAAAAATGTGGGATTTTGATTGAAAATTTTGGAGACAGGAATGTATTAGCCTGAGATTGTATTCATGCCGTCTTTCCTGCTCCTGTCCACAGACTGTTCGTGTTCAGGGAAACGCCATCTCTCACCGTCTCAGCCTGTCCAAGGTGAAGAAGGAGGACGAGGGCGTGTACGAGTGCCGGGTGTCCGACCTGTGGGCTGACGACACTCAGGAATTTACGGTCCACGCCTCGCTGCATGTGACAGCGGGCGACGGCATGGTGGCGGAGGAAGCCGTGTCGCACATCCAGAACCGCTGGTCTCTGAGGAATACGAACGCAGCGCAGGGAGGGGACAGGGGGCCGGGGAGGGCCACGTCTGAGCCGGGACAGGGGCTGGCTGGAGGGCAGAGGTTCCTGGGGCCAGGGAGGCATCGGGTGATCCAACAGGCTCAACCTGGACTCATTCCCGCCATCTCCACCACCACCGCCGCCACCGTGGTTAAGTCTTCAGCATCAGCGCTGCCCAGGATCACAGCCGTCCTCTGGCTGCAGCACAGTACTGGTGAGTGGGGGGGGGGGGTAACCTGAGGTAGATTGATGCTTCCTTGTAACCCTCCACTGAGAGAACGCTGGACCAGTCGGGACCAGTTTGGATCAGCCTGGACCTATTTGGACCAGTCTGAAACAGTCTGGATAAGCCTAGACCAGTCTTGACTGGTCTGGATCAGTCTGGATCATGAACCTGTCCTGGCTCAGACAGGTTCATCCTGACTCCGGGACCACTATGGTGGACCAAGTGTTTTTAAGGAGGCCCTACAAGGGTCAAAATAAAAGGTGTTCTCTAGAGGGGGCTGTCAGTGGATGGACCTGGTAAAGGGCCCTTTAGGGGGTCACATGACATCCTCATGTGTTTCTCCTCACCAGAACTAAGGCACCGGACTCTGGAACCAGGTCCCAGAACATGTCATTCTTAAAGAGGCAGGCTGAACACAGAAACAGTCCCTGGTTTTAGCTGAAGTACACATGGACCCAGCATCCATGGAGGAGACGGTGGATCCCGGACTGATCCAGCTCCTCCACCAGCGTGTGGGTGTGAGACTGCGAGGGGTGACTGTGGAGGTATAACTTCAGAGGTCAGAGGACTAAGGAGCCAAACCGGTCCATCCTCTAAATCTGAGAGATCTGGACCCTGTCTGTATTTTTACAGCTCCTTGACCTAAACTGGCCCTGATGAAGAACTCAGACCAGTCTCTAACCTCCTGGTATCAGGGGAGCACCTCACTCCTCCATGATGTGTCTTTCCTCTTTATGACAGCGTGGCGCCTCAGCCAGCGGCCCTGCAGATGGTCAGGGTGTTGTAGCCCCTCCCCCCTCATCTACCTGCCCTGCCGCAGCGCCATGAAGCGTTGTGAATAATTAAAACTCTGCCAAGTTTAGAGACGGTGCTGAGCCTGAGGAGATCCTGACAGCTGCTGTCTGTACGCCTCACACAGTCACACACACGTGTTGATCTGAGGCGCTCTGTGTCATCGCTAATGACGGCGGTAATCCGCCTTCCTGCTGCAGTCAGCTGAGCTCTGGAGCAGCTGTGCATGACACGACCTGAGCCAATGAACCAGACCGGAGAGAATCAACTAATCAATCGATCAATCAATCAATCAACCTGAACTAATGAACAGGCCTGGACAGGCTCACAGGTAGGGGGCGCTGTGAGCCTGGTCAGCTCCAGGCTCTGGCTGCTGTAATCTCTAGATGCTCTCACACCAGTCTGAGGTTACTGGACTCTACTGGACCAACACTGACGCCATCATCACCTTCTCATTACTCTAACATTTAAAAAAAACATTTCAGTTAAAATGACACTTTAGGACAGGAGTGTCCAAACCATGGCCTGGGGGCCAAATGTGGCCCTTGGCCTATTTTAACTGGCCTTCACCAGATTCAAAAACATGAACTAAAATTGTCCCACATTAGGACTGGAAGCTCGACTGGAGAGTATTCTGCTTTCTCATTGGCAGACTCCACAGTTTGGTGTGGCCTTGGGGGCTCATCCGGGAAGTCAACACGACGCTGTCATTAGAAAAACACAGAACAATCAGAGTGTGTGAAGACAGCATGAATGAGAGTGTATTTCAGCTTCAGCACCAGGAAGTGAGCTGGTTTCACACTTTCTCCTGTTAGTGAATCTGATTGTTCAAAGTCCGAACCTGATCTTGATCCCTTCCTGTAAGTGGACATGGTTGTTCAAGGTCAGGAGCTGGTCTTAGACTCCCTCCTGTTAGTGGACCTGGTTTCAGTCCTGTAGCTGTTGTCAGTTATGTAACTCCCATCTGTGGTTGTTAAGGACTAATGGTCGGGAGAAAAGCCCGCAGTCAGATAGTGAAGCTCCTGTAAATCCTGTACTTCCTATACATCCTGTAGTTTCTGTAGATCATGTAGTTCCTGTAGTTTCTGTAGTTCCTATAGATCCTGTAGTTCCTGTAGATTCTGTAGTTCCTGTAGCTCCCGTAGCTCCTGTAGATACTGTAGTTCCTGTAATTTCTGTAGTTCCTGTAGATCCTGTAGTTCCTGTAGATCCTGTAGTCCCTGTAGTTCCTATACATCCTGTAGTTTCTGTAGATCATGTAGTTCCTGTAGTTTCTGTAGTTCCTATAGATCCTGTAGTTCCTGTAGATTCTGTAGTTCCTGTAGCTCCCGTAGCTCCTGTAGATACTGTAGTTCCTGTAATTTCTGTAGTTCCTGTAGATCCTGTAGTTCCTGTAGATCCTGTAGTCCCTGTAGTTCCTATACATCCTGTAGTTTCTGTAGATCATGTAGTTCCTGTAGTTTCTGTAGTTCCTATAGATCCTGTAGTTCCTGTAGATCCTGTAGGTACTGTAGTCCCTGTAGTTCCTGTAGATCCTGTAGTCCCTGTAGTCCCTGTAGATCCTGTAGTCCCTGTAGTTCCTGTAGATCCTGTAGTCCCTGTAGTTCCTGTAGATCCTGTAGTCCCTGTAGATCGTGTAGTCCCTGTAGTTCCTGTAGATCCTGTAGTTCCTGTAGATCCTGTAGTTCCTGTAGATCCTGTAGGTACTGTAGTCCCTGTAGATCCTGTAGTCCCTGTAGTCCCTGTAGATCCTGTATTCCCTGTAGTTCCTGTAGATCCTGTAGTTCCTGTAGATCCTGTAGTCCCTGTAGTTCCTGTAGATCCTGTAGTTCTTGTAGATCCTGTAGTTCCTGTAGACCCTGTAGTCCCTGTAGTTCCTGTAGATCCTGTAGTTCCTGTAGATCCTGTAGTTCCTGTAGATTCTCTAGGTACTGTAGTCCCTGTAGTCCCTGTAGATCCTGTAGTCCCTGTAGTCCCTGTAGATCCTGTAGTTCCTGTAGATCCTGTAGTTCCTGTAGATCCTGTAGTTCCTGTAGATTCTGTAGGTACTGTAGTCCCTGTAGTCCCTGTAGATCCTGTAGTCCCTGTAGTCCCTGTAGATCCTGTACTTCCTGTAGACCCTGTAGTCCCTGTAGTCCCTGTAGTTCCTGTAGTTCCTGTAGGTACTGTAGTCCCTGTAGATCCTGTAGTCCCTGTAGTCCCTGTAGATCCTGTAGTCCCTGTAGTCCCTGTAGATCCTGTAGTTCCTGTAGATCCTGTAGTTCCTGTAGATTCTGTAGTCACTGTAGTCCCTGTAGTCCCTGTAGATCCTGTAGTTCCTGTAGATCCTGTAGTTCCTGTAGATCCTGTGGTTCCTGTAGTCCCTGTAGACCCTGTAGTCCCTGTAGGTACTGTAGTCCCTGTAGATCCTGTAGGTACTGTAGTCCCTGTAGTCCCTGTAGTCCCTGTAGTTCCTGTAGTCCCTGTAGTCCCTGTAGATCCTGTAGTTCTTGTAGATCCTGTAGTTCCTGTAGATCCTGTGGTTCCTGAAGTCCCTGTAGACCCTGTAGATCCTGTATTCCCTGTAGTTCCTGTAGATCCTGTAGTTCCTGTAGATCCTGTAGTCCCTGTAGTTCCTGTAGATCCTGTAGTTCTTGTAGATCCTGTAGTTCCTGTAGACCCTGTAGTCCCTGTAGTTCCTGTAGATCCTGTAGTTCCTGTAGATCCTGTAGTTCCTGTAGATTCTCTAGGTACTGTAGTCCCTGTAGTCCCTGTAGATCCTGTAGTCCCTGTAGTCCCTGTAGATCCTGTAGTTCCTGTAGATCCTGTAGTTCCTGTAGATCCTGTAGTTCCTGTAGATTCTGTAGGTACTGTAGTCCCTGTAGTCCCTGTAGATCCTGTAGTCCCTGTAGTCCCTGTAGATCCTGTACTTCCTGTAGACCCTGTAGTCCCTGTAGTCCCTGTAGTTCCTGTAGTTCCTGTAGGTACTGTAGTCCCTGTAGATCCTGTAGTCCCTGTAGTCCCTGTAGATCCTGTAGTCCCTGTAGTCCCTGTAGATCCTGTAGTTCCTGTAGATCCTGTAGTTCCTGTAGATTCTGTAGTCACTGTAGTCCCTGTAGTCCCTGTAGATCCTGTAGTTCCTGTAGATCCTGTAGTTCCTGTAGATCCTGTGGTTCCTGTAGTCCCTGTAGACCCTGTAGTCCCTGTAGGTACTGTAGTCCCTGTAGATCCTGTAGGTACTGTAGTCCCTGTAGTCCCTGTAGTCCCTGTAGTTCCTGTAGTCCCTGTAGTTCCTGTAGATCCTGTAGTTCTTGTAGATCCTGTAGTTCCTGTAGATCCTGTAGGTACTGTAGTCCCTGTAGTCCCTGTAGTTCCTGTAGTCCCCGTAGTTCCTGTAGATCCTGTGGTTCTTGTAGATCCTGTAGTTCCTGTAGATCCTGTGGTTCCTGTAGTCCCTGTAGACCCTGTAGTCCCTGTAGTTCCTGTAGATCCTGTGGTTCCTGTAGTCCCTGTAGACCCTGTAGTCCCTGTAGTTCCTGTAGACCCTGTAGTCCCTGTAGTTCCTGTAGATCCTGTAGTTTCTGTAGATCCTGTAGTCCCTGTAGTCCCTGTAGATCCTGTAGTCCCTGTAGTCCCTGTAGACCCTGTAGTCCCTGTAGTCCCTGTAGACCCTGAAGTCCCTGTAGTTTCTGTAGATCCTGTAGTCCCTGTAGACCCTGTAGACCCTGTAGTCCCTGTAGTCCCTGTAGATCCTGTAGTTCCTGTAGATCCTGTAGTTCCTGTAGATCCTGTGGTTCCTGTAGTCCCTGTAGACCCTGTAGTCCCTGTAGGTACTGTAGTCCCTGTAGTTCCTGTAGGTACTGTAGTCCCTGTAGTCCCTGTAGATCCTGTAGTCCCTGTAGTTCCTGAAGATCCTGTAGTTCCTGTAGTTCCTGTGGTTCCTGTAGTCCCTGTAGTTCCTGTAGATCCTGTAGGTACTGTAGTCCCTGTAGTCCCTGTAGATCCTGTAGTCCCTGTAGTCCCTGTAGATCCTGTAGTCCCTGTAGACCCTGTAGTCCCTGTAGATCCTGTAGTTCCTGTAGATCCTGTAGTCCCTGTAGTCCCTGTGGTTCCAGTAGTCCCTGTAGACCCTGTAGTCCCTGTAGTTCCTGTAGATCCTGTAGGTACTGTAGTCCCTGTAGTCCCTGTAGATCCTGTAGTCCCTGTAGTCCCTGTAGATCCTGTAGTCCCTGTAGACCCTGTAGTCCCTGTAGTTCCTGTAGATCCTGTAGGTACTGTAGTCCCTGTAGTCCCTGTAGTCCCTGTAGTTCCTGTAGACCCTGTAGTCCCTGTAGTTCCTGTAGTTCCTGTAGATCCTGTAGTCCCTGTAGTCCCTGTGGTTCCTGTAGTCCCTGTAGACCCTGTAGTCCCTGTAGTTCCTGTAGACCCTGTAGTCCCTGTAGATCCTGTGGTTCCTGTAGTCCCTGTAGACCCTGTAGTCCCTGTAGTTCCTGTAGACCCTGTAGTCCCTGTAGTCCCTGTAGATCCTGTAGTCCCTGTAGATCCTGTGGTTCCTGTAGTCCCTGTAGACCCTGTAGTCCCTGTAGTTCCTGTAGATCCTGTAGGTACTGTAGTCCCTGTAGTCCCTGTAGATCCTGTAGTCCCTGTAGTCCCTGTAGATCCTGTAGGTACTGTAGTCCCTGTAGACCCTGTAGTCCCTGTAGTTCCTGTAGATCCTGTAGGTACTGTAGTCCCTGTAGTCCCTGTAGTTCCTGTAGTCCCTGTAGTTCCTGTAGATCCTGTAGGTACTGTAGTCCCTACAGTCCCTGTAGTCCCTGTAGACCCTGTAGTCCCTGTAGTTCCTGTAGATCCTGTAGGTACTGTAGTCCCTGTAGTCCCTGTAGTCCCTGTAGTTCCTGTAGTCCCTGTAGTTCCTTTAGATCCTGTAGTTCTTGTAGATCCTGTAGTTCCTGTAGATCCTGTGGTTCCTGTAGTCCCTGTAGACCCTGTAGTCCCTGTAGTTCCTGTAGATCCTGTAGGTACTGTAGTCCCTGTAGTCCCTGTAGATCCTGTAGTCCCTGTAGTCCCTGTAGATCCTGTAGTCCCTGTAGATCCTGTGGTTCCTGTAGTCCCTGTAGACCCTGTAGTCCCTGTAGTTCCTGTAGATCCTGTAGTTCCTGTAGATCCTGTAGTCCCTGTAGTTCCTGTAGATCCTGTAGTTCTTGTAGATCCTGTAGTTCCTGTAGACCCTGTAGTCCCTGTAGTTCCTGTAGATCCTGTAGTTCCTGTAGATCCTGTAGTTCCTGTAGATTCTCTAGGTACTGTAGTCCCTGTAGTCCCTGTAGATCCTGTAGTCCCTGTAGTCCCTGTAGATCCTGTAGTTCCTGTAGATCCTGTAGTTCCTGTAGATCCTGTAGTTCCTGTAGATTCTGTAGGTACTGTAGTCCCTGTAGTCCCTGTAGATCCTGTAGTCCCTGTAGTCCCTGTAGATCCTGTACTTCCTGTAGACCCTGTAGTCCCTGTAGTCCCTGTAGTTCCTGTAGTTCCTGTAGGTACTGTAGTCCCTGTAGATCCTGTAGTCCCTGTAGTCCCTGTAGATCCTGTAGTCCCTGTAGTCCCTGTAGATCCTGTAGTTCCTGTAGATCCTGTAGTTCCTGTAGATTCTGTAGTCACTGTAGTCCCTGTAGTCCCTGTAGATCCTGTAGTTCCTGTAGATCCTGTAGTTCCTGTAGATCCTGTGGTTCCTGTAGTCCCTGTAGACCCTGTAGTCCCTGTAGGTACTGTAGTCCCTGTAGATCCTGTAGGTACTGTAGTCCCTGTAGTCCCTGTAGTCCCTGTAGTTCCTGTAGTCCCTGTAGTTCCTGTAGATCCTGTAGTTCTTGTAGATCCTGTAGTTCCTGTAGATCCTGTAGGTACTGTAGTCCCTGTAGTCCCTGTAGTTCCTGTAGTCCCCGTAGTTCCTGTAGATCCTGTGGTTCTTGTAGATCCTGTAGTTCCTGTAGATCCTGTGGTTCCTGTAGTCCCTGTAGACCCTGTAGTCCCTGTAGTTCCTGTAGATCCTGTGGTTCCTGTAGTCCCTGTAGACCCTGTAGTCCCTGTAGTTCCTGTAGACCCTGTAGTCCCTGTAGTTCCTGTAGATCCTGTAGTTTCTGTAGATCCTGTAGTCCCTGTAGTCCCTGTAGATCCTGTAGTCCCTGTAGTCCCTGTAGACCCTGTAGTCCCTGTAGTCCCTGTAGACCCTGAAGTCCCTGTAGTTTCTGTAGATCCTGTAGTCCCTGTAGACCCTGTAGACCCTGTAGTCCCTGTAGTCCCTGTAGATCCTGTAGTTCCTGTAGATCCTGTAGTTCCTGTAGATCCTGTGGTTCCTGTAGTCCCTGTAGACCCTGTAGTCCCTGTAGGTACTGTAGTCCCTGTAGTTCCTGTAGGTACTGTAGTCCCTGTAGTCCCTGTAGATCCTGTAGTCCCTGTAGTTCCTGAAGATCCTGTAGTTCCTGTAGTTCCTGTGGTTCCTGTAGTCCCTGTAGATCCTGTAGTCCCTGTAGTTCCTGTAGATCCTGTAGGTACTGTAGTCCCTGTAGTCCCTGTAGATCCTGTAGTCCCTGTAGTCCCTGTAGATCCTGTAGTCCCTGTAGACCCTGTAGTCCCTGTAGATCCTGTAGTTCCTGTAGATCCTGTAGTCCCTGTAGTCCCTGTGGTTCCAGTAGTCCCTGTAGACCCTGTAGTCCCTGTAGTTCCTGTAGATCCTGTAGGTACTGTAGTCCCTGTAGTCCCTGTAGATCCTGTAGTCCCTGTAGTCCCTGTAGATCCTGTAGTCCCTGTAGACCCTGTAGTCCCTGTAGTTCCTGTAGATCCTGTAGGTACTGTAGTCCCTGTAGTCCCTGTAGTCCCTGTAGTTCCTGTAGACCCTGTAGTCCCTGTAGTTCCTGTAGTTCCTGTAGATCCTGTAGTCCCTGTAGTCCCTGTGGTTCCTGTAGTCCCTGTAGACCCTGTAGTCCCTGTAGTTCCTGTAGACCCTGTAGTCCCTGTAGATCCTGTGGTTCCTGTAGTCCCTGTAGACCCTGTAGTCCCTGTAGTTCCTGTAGACCCTGTAGTCCCTGTAGTCCCTGTAGATCCTGTAGTCCCTGTAGATCCTGTGGTTCCTGTAGTCCCTGTAGACCCTGTAGTCCCTGTAGTTCCTGTAGATCCTGTAGGTACTGTAGTCCCTGTAGTCCCTGTAGATCCTGTAGTCCCTGTAGTCCCTGTAGATCCTGTAGGTACTGTAGTCCCTGTAGACCCTGTAGTCCCTGTAGTTCCTGTAGATCCTGTAGGTACTGTAGTCCCTGTAGTCCCTGTAGTTCCTGTAGTCCCTGTAGTTCCTGTAGATCCTGTAGGTACTGTAGTCCCTACAGTCCCTGTAGTCCCTGTAGACCCTGTAGTCCCTGTAGTTCCTGTAGATCCTGTAGGTACTGTAGTCCCTGTAGTCCCTGTAGTCCCTGTAGTTCCTGTAGTCCCTGTAGTTCCTTTAGATCCTGTAGTTCTTGTAGATCCTGTAGTTCCTGTAGATCCTGTGGTTCCTGTAGTCCCTGTAGACCCTGTAGTCCCTGTAGTTCCTGTAGATCCTGTAGGTACTGTAGTCCCTGTAGTCCCTGTAGATCCTGTAGTCCCTGTAGTCCCTGTAGATCCTGTAGTCCCTGTAGATCCTGTGGTTCCTGTAGTCCCTGTAGACCCTGTAGTCCCTGTAGTTCCTGTAGACCCTGTAGTCCCTGTAGTCCCTGTAGATCCTGTAGACCCTGTAGTCCCTGTAGTTCCTGTAGATCCTGTAGTCCCTGTAGACCCTGTAGACCCTGTAGTCCCTGTAGTCCCTGTAGATCCTGTAGTTCCTGTAGATCCTGTAGTTCCTGTAGATCCTGTGGTTCCTGTAGTCCCTGTAGACCCTGTAGTCCCTGTAGGTACTGTAGTCCCTGTAGTTCCTGTAGGTACTGTAGTCCCTGTAGTCCCTGTAGATCCTGTAGTCCCTGTAGTTCCTGAAGATCCTGTAGTTCCTGTAGTTCCTGTGGTTCCTGTAGTCCCTGTAGATCCTGTAGTCCCTGTAGTTCCTGTAGATCCTGTAGGTACTGTAGTCCCTGTAGTCCCTGTAGATCCTGTAGTCCCTGTAGTCCCTGTAGATCCTGTAGTCCCTGTAGACCCTGTAGTCCCTGTAGATCCTGTAGTTCCTGTAGATCCTGTAGTCCCTGTAGTCCCTGTGGTTCCAGTAGTCCCTGTAGACCCTGTAGTCCCTGTAGTTCCTGTAGATCCTGTAGGTACTGTAGTCCCTGTAGTCCCTGTAGATCCTGTAGTCCCTGTAGTCCCTGTAGATCCTGTAGTCCCTGTAGACCCTGTAGTCCCTGTAGTTCCTGTAGATCCTGTAGGTACTGTAGTCCCTGTAGTCCCTGTAGTCCCTGTAGTTCCTGTAGACCCTGTAGTCCCTGTAGTTCCTGTAGTTCCTGTAGATCCTGTAGTCCCTGTAGTCCCTGTGGTTCCTGTAGTCCCTGTAGACCCTGTAGTCCATGTAGTTCCTGTAGACCCTGTAGTCCCTGTAGATCCTGTGGTTCCTGTAGTCCCTGTAGACCCTGTAGTCCCTGTAGTTCCTGTAGACCCTGTAGTCCCTGTAGTCCCTGTAGATCCTGTAGTCCCTGTAGATCCTGTGGTTCCTGTAGTCCCTGTAGACCCTGTAGTCCCTGTAGTTCCTGTAGATCCTGTAGGTACTGTAGTCCCTGTAGTCCCTGTAGATCCTGTAGTCCCTGTAGTCCCTGTAGATCCTGTAGGTACTGTAGTCCCTGTAGACCCTGTAGTCCCTGTAGTTCCTGTAGATCCTGTAGGTACTGTAGTCCCTGTAGTCCCTGTAGTTCCTGTAGTCCCTGTAGTTCCTGTAGATCCTGTAGGTACTGTAGTCCCTACAGTCCCTGTAGTCCCTGTAGACCCTGTAGTCCCTGTAGTTCCTGTAGATCCTGTAGGTACTGTAGTCCCTGTAGTCCCTGTAGTCCCTGTAGTTCCTGTAGTCCCTGTAGTTCCTGTAGATCCTGTAGTTCTTGTAGATCCTGTAGTTCCTGTAGATCCTGTGGTTCCTGTAGTCCCTGTAGACCCTGTAGTCCCTGTAGTTCCTGTAGATCCTGTAGGTACTGTAGTCCCTGTAGTCCCTGTAGATCCTGTAGTCCCTGTAGTCCCTGTAGATCCTGTAGTCCCTGTAGATCCTGTGGTTCCTGTAGTCCCTGTAGACCCTGTAGTCCCTGTAGTTCCTGTAGACCCTGTAGTCCCTGTAGTCCCTGTAGATCCTGTAGTCCCTGTAGTCCCTGTGGTTCCTGTAGTCCCTGTAGACCCTGTAGTCCCTGTAGTCCCTGTAGATCCTGTAGGTACTGTAGTCCCTGTAGTCCCTGTAGATCCTGTAGTCCCTGTAGACCCTGTAGTCCCTGTAGTTCCTGTAGATCCTGTAGACCCTGTAGTCCCTGTAGTCCCTGTAGATCCTGTAGTCCCTGTAGTCCCTGTAGTCCCTGTAGTCCCTGTAGTTCCTGTAGTCCCTGTAGTCCCTGTAGTTCCTGTAGATCCTGTAGGTACTGTAGTCCCTGTAGTCCCTGTAGTTCCTGTAGTCCCTGTGGTTCCTGTAGATCCTGTAGGTACTGTAGTCCCTACAGTCCCTGTAGTCCCTGTAGACCCTGTAGTCCCTGTAGTTCCTGTAGATCCTGTAGGTACTGTAGTCCCTGTAGTCCCTGTAGTCCCTGTAGTTCCTGTAGTCCCTGTAGTTCCTGTAGATCCTGTAGTTCTTGTAGATCCTGTAGTTCCTGTAGATCCTGTGGTTCCTGTAGTCCCTGTAGACCCTGTAGTCCCTGTAGTTCCTGTAGATCCTGTGGTTCCTGTAGTCCCTGTAGACCCTGTAGTCCCTGTAGTTCCTGTAGACCCTGTAGTCCCTGTAGTCCCTGTAGTCCCTGTAGATCCTGTGGTTCCTGTAGTCCCTGTAGACCCTGTAGTCCCTGTAGTTCCTGTAGACCCTGTAGTCCCTGTAGTCCCTGTAGATCCTGTAGTCCCTGTAGATCCTGTGGTTCCTGTAGACCCTGTAGTCCCTGTAGATCCTGTAGTCCCTGTAGTTCCTGTAGATCCTGTAGTCCCTGTAGATCCTGTAGTCCCTGTAGTCCCTGTAGACCCTGTAGTCCCTGTAGTTCCTGTAGATCCTGTAGTTCCTGTAGTTCCTGTGGTTCCTGTAGTCCCTGTAGACCCTGTAGTCCCTGTAGTTCCTGTAGATCCTGTAGGTACTGTAGTCCCTGTAGTCCCTGTAGATCCTGTAGTCCCTGTAGTCCCTGTAGATCCTGTAGTCCCTGTAGACCCTGTAGTCCCTGTAGTTCCTGTAGATCCTGTAGGTACTGTAGTCCCTGTAGTCCCTGTAGTTCCTGTAGTCCCTGTAGACCCTGTAGTCCCTGTAGATCCTGTGGTTCCTGTAGACCCTGTAGTCCCTGTAGTTCCTGTAGATCCTGTGGTTCCTGTAGTCCCTGTAGACCCTGTAGTCCCTGTAGTTCCTGTAGACCCTGTAGTCCCTGTAGTCCCTGTAGATCCTGTGGTTCCTGTAGTCCCTGTAGTCCCTGTAGATCCTGTAGTCCCTGTAGTTCCTGTAGATCCTGTAGATCCTGTAGTTCCTGTAGATTCTGTAGTCACTGTAGTCCCTGTAGATCCTGTAGTTCCTGTAGATCCTGTAGTTCCTGTAGATCCTGTGGTTCCTGTAGTCCCTGTAGACCCTTTAGTCCCTGTAGGTACTGTAGTCCCTGTAGTTCCTGTAGGTACTGTAGTCCCTGTAGTCCCTGTAGATCCTGTAGTCCCTGTAGTTCCTGTAGATCCTGTAGTCCCTGTAGACCCTGTAGTCCCTGTAGATCCTGTAGTTCCTGTAGATCCTGTAGTTCCTGTAGATCCTGTGGTTCCTGTAGTCCCTGTAGACCCTGTAGTCCCTGTAGTTCCTGTAGATCCTGTAGGTACTGTAGTCCCTGTAGTCCCTGTAGATCCTGTAGTCCCTGTAGTCCCTGTAGATCCTGTAGTCCCTGTAGACCCTGTAGTCCCTGTAGTTCCTGTAGATCCTGTAGGTACTGTAGTCCCTGTAGTCCCTGTAGTTCCTGTAGTCCCTGTAGACCCTGTAGTCCCTGTAGATCCTGTGGTTCCTGTAGACCCTGTAGTCCCTGTAGTCCCTGTAGATCCTGTGGTTCCTGTAGTCCCTGTAGACCCTGTAGTCCCTGTAGTTCCTGTAGATCCTGTAGGTACTGTAGTCCCTGTAGTCCCTGTAGTTCCTGTAGTCCCTGTAGACCCTGTAGTCCCTGTAGATCCTGTGGTTCCTGTAGACCCTGTAGTCCCTGTAGTTCCTGAAGATCCTGTGGTTCCTGTAGTCCCTGTAGACCCTGTAGTCCCTGTAGTTCCTGTAGACCCTGTAGTCCCTATAGTCCCTGTAGATCCTGTGGTTCCTGTAGTCCCTGTAGACCCTGTAGTCCCTGTAGTCCCTGTAGACCCTGTAGACCCTGTAGTCCCTGTAGTTTCCGTAGATCCTGTGGTTCCTGTAGTCCCTGTAGACCCTGTAGTCCCTGTAGTTCCTGTAGATCCTGTCCCACTCTACTGATTCCGTTATGACTTTTATTGTGATGCTGATCAGGAGGGTTCACGGTCTTGGGTCGTCCCTCCATCCCTACAAACTGACGTCATTCTGATGGAAGATGTTATCTCCAAACTTTACATCGACGCCAGCTCTGAGTCAAGCGTCCTTTAGGATAGACAATAAGTGATGGATGTTTCCATAGGAGGAGCGTTTCCATGGTTACTGTCAGCTTCAGTCATAACCAGTCAGGATGTTCTAAAATCAGTCCAGCTCTGTATAAAACAAACCAAAGAATTGTAACCTCTGACCCTGGAACAAGTGACCTCAGCGACTCATGGACTAATGAGGGGAACTTTTTAACCCTCCATCACATCAGCAAGCTGTGAAAACTAAGAGCAACATGGAATGTCAGCCTTGGGAATCTCGGCACGAACATCTCCTTTAAATACACACAGGACGAAGAAACCCAGCCTATTCTGAGCACTGATTGGCTAAGAGGATCCATGGTGTTTCACCTATAATTTCCACATACAGCGGCTGTGCCAAGATCCTCTGGTGAATCGTTGCAGAGCACATCGCTGCCTCCCTAGTCGATCAGAGCAGGTCCACTGCCCGTGCACCAGTCCAGCACCGGCGCGTCCCTTATTCGCCACTCCGCTGCGATTTGCTGGAAATACGCTGCAGGTCTTTTTCCAGTGCTGCCCGCTGCCATACCGAGTCACTTCCTGTCAATCAGAAAGCTCTAAACAGGAAGTCACATGCTCAGTTCTTTCAAAATACACAATGCACAGACTCCCCATCTTAAATCATCACTACATCAACATTATGTCTCATCCTGCAGTGGGCAAAGGGTCACCAAGAGGTCACAGGGTCACAGAGCTACAAGGGCGCCATTGACGAGGAAAGGTTAACCTTTGAGGACATTTAGACATAAAACCACAGATTCTTTAAGCAAACATGAACCTTGTATGTTCCTAATGTACTCAGCCAACGGCATCTGCAGTAATGTCCCCGACTCATGCCTGAAATGATGATAAATTAACCCAAAAGGTTAAAAAGTCTGCTGTTGACATATTATTCCAGCGTGAACTCGCAGTTTTCCGTGATATCTGTCCACTGATCAGGCTGCATGCCGCTGCGCAGCGCTCTAGACATGCCTCCAGTGGGTGAGGTTGCTCACCCTCAGACGTTTTACGTGGAACCTGGGGACCAGACATGTCAGCAGCACAGAGCTGATGTCCTGGATTTTAAAGACCACAGGGTTGGATACAGTCGGAGTTTAAATCCATGACGGTATTTTATTGTCCCGTCATATTCCTGCACAGCATAAATGATCAAACAATAAAACTACTATGACCTTTATCCCGATGCATACGCATTAAAGCCAAACGTTCATTAAACTCTTCAATAGTGGCTGAAAAGTGGAAAAAGTTTGGTCCAGCACTGGAGAGAGAGCTGTTCATCTGTATGTCTGTGCCTTAATGACCTGTAACCTTTGCCCTAATGACCTTTAATCTTTGAGAGAGAATGAAGACAGCTTAGAAGAAGTACTTTATTCTGATGCCCTTGAACATAAGCTTTTAATGACATTTACTACTGTTAGGGTTAGGGTCAAAGGTGGAATGACTGTGTGGTAACAGGGTTTCTTCATTATATCAAATTAAAGTCAGCAGTTATTTTCTTCATTATATCAAATTAAAGTCAGCAGTTATTTTCTTCATTATATCAAATTAAAGTCAGCAGTTATTTTCTTCATTATTACAAATTAAAGTCAGCAGTTATTTTCTTCATTATATCAAATTAAAGTCAGCAGTTATTTTCTTCATTATATCAAATTAAAGTCAGCAGTTATTTTCTTCATTATATCAAATTAAAGTCAGCAGTTATTTTCTTCATTATATCAAATTAAAGTCAGCAGTTATTTTCTTCATTATTACAAATTAAAGTCAGCAGTTATTTTCTTCATTATTACAAATTAAAGTCAGCAGTTATTTTCTTCATTATATCAAATTAAAGTCAGCAGTTATTTTCTTCATTATTACAAATTAAAGTCAGCAGTTATTTTCTTCACTATTACAAATTAAAGTCAGCAGTTATTTTCTTCATTATATCAAATTAAAGTCAGCAGTTATTTTCTTCATTATATCAAATTAAAGTCAGCAGTTATTTTCTTCATTATATCAAATTAAAGTCAGCAGTTATTTTCTTCATTATTACAAATTAAAGTCAGCAGTTATTTTCTTCATTATATCAAATTAAAGTCAGCAGTTATTTTCTTCATTATTACAAATTAAAGTCAGCAGTTATTTTCTTCACTATTACAAATTAAAGTCAGCAGTTATTTTCTTCATTATTACAAATTAAAGTCAGCAGTTATTTTCTTCATTATATCAAATTAAAGTCAGCAGTTATTTTCTTCATTATATCAAATTAAAGTCAGCAGTTATTTTCTTCATTATATCAAATTAAAGTCAGCAGTTATTTTCTTAACCATTTCATTTTAAAGTTAGGCAATTGCACAATGAATATGGCATTTTTGAGAAAGCTTTTATTTTGACGGGGTTATTTCAGCCTTTGGACCAAAGATAATTGTATTGTCTGTCACTGCCAAGCACACAGCATTTTGGCTGCACCTTTTTGGAACAGTTTGTGGAATTTGCTTAAAGTTTTTGGGGAGTTTTGGGGAAATGTTTGTTAAAGTCTGCAAGCTTTTTTCATACAGTTTCTCTGAAACATTTGAGGTTTGAGGAAAAGTTGTATATGGGATTCTGTGTTCTTTTTTTTTTTTTTTTTTGTTTTTTTTTTTTTTCTTTTTTAAGATTTGGAAATTTCTAATAATTTTAAGGGAAATCTGCCCCCAGAAAAAGCTCAGGACTTAGAGGGTTGAAGGTTCTTACTTCTTAAACCAGTGAAATTCAGATCGTCAGGGATTAGAGAAAAGTGAAATAGTCTACTATAATCCCTCAACTATCAAACAAAACACTCAGATATTGCTTTTGAGACTTTCTCTGTTTTCATGGAATAATATTCTGGTTTTACTGTAAGCCTGTTGACAAACTGCTCTGTTTGTCAGGAGTTGTTTTTCTTATTCCCTCAGCTAAGGAGGTCATGTAATTGGCAGGGTTTGTTAGTTTGTTTGTTAGCAACATAACTCAAAAAGTTGTGGACAGATTTGGATGAAATTTTCAGTAAATGTCAGAAATGACATAAGGAAGAACTGATTAGATTTTGGGAGTGATCTGGATCACCGTCTGGATCCAGGAATTTTTTTAAAGGATTCTTTACTATTGGGAGATAACGGCGGAGGTCTGCGCTCTCTGAGTGCTCTTCTAGTTTCTGAATGAAATGGCGTCGTTGTTCCTGTGATGAACTGATGATGATGAACAGACAGCGTTACTAACACTGTCTGCAGCAGTTAATGGAGACGCTGTATCAGATGCTCCTGAGCTCCTGATCCTGGTTAGAGGCTGAGGGAAACGTAGAGTCAGAGCAGGTCAGGAGGACATAGATGAAGTCTGAGCAGCTTAGCTAGTGCTGCTGTCTGCTAGCCTGCTGTCATGTGTAGTTGATCCGTGTTGCTGCAGTGTTTTACCTCTTTTACTGCACAGCTAGCATGACCCAGGTCCAACTCCTGACTTTCTAGCGTGAAAGAACCCTAGAGTAGTCCAGCATCTTTGCGTTGATCTTTATGGCAGTATAAGTATGAAAACTGGTGTGAGGATCCGCTCTGACTAGTTTGGGTACAGCAAAGCGTGCGCTGCATGTAGTTTCACACTGCTGCCATCTGCTGGCTCTTTGGGTAACTGCACCATAAGGGAAGTATACGTGAACGCTGTCCTCAACACAATCACAGCCGTATCGAACAGCAAGGTGAGCTGACAGTGTATTACCTTATCCAGTTCCTGAGCACAGACCCACACAGGTGAGTGTCAGGTAACGACGTATAGGTCATTTCCACCGAGCGGTCTGGCTCAGTTCGGTGCGGTATGGCACGCTTTTTTTGGTGTTTCCATAGAGAAAGGGTCCCAAAAAACCGACCAGTACTGTCCCACTTTTCGGCACCCTTCCGTAGGGGTGCCAATCTAACTTAACTGTAGCAAAAAGGTGGAGCTACACACAACAATAGGGGCTGCACTGACATCACTTCAGTGCACGACTCAGCTGCTCGCCTCTGGACTTCAAAGACGGAGGTTTGCTGTGAGAAGCGGGTGAAAATGGGAGAAAAATGGACCGATATCTGCCTAAATGGGACGAAATATTTGGACTTGATGGAGATCCAAACTGTTTCCTAGGCGATGGATATCAGTATCTGGCCACAAATCCAGTTTCCTGACGTTTATCTGGATGGTTTTAAGAACACAAAGCAGAGCCTGAAGGCTCACATCAGCCTGATCCATCAGTGATGGATGAGAAACTAAATTAATGCAGAAGTGAATACAAAGCCTTAGAACAGTTCCTTCTCTGTAACTAGTTATTAATCTACGTCTTACGTTAGGTAACCTGTGAAAACATCGCTCTGTGGTTGTTGAACGGGCTCATAAAACTTCAGGCTGCAGACTATTTTAAAACCAGATCAGCGCACCCCGGATTTCTGACTTAATCTAGCTTGATTTTAACACCAGCTGAACTTTTACTTTATTTTTAATGCAGCGAGTTCTCACAGTACAGCTCTGAACTTTCATGTTTTGTTGTATAAACTGTTCTAGACTAGATATATTCACATATTAATGTAGCGGTACAGCTCAAACTGTCTCTGTACACGTATTCATCAGCTGAGGATCTTTACTGACAGATGTTAACATCATTAAAATGTAGTTATTTTTTTTAAAAAGCACTTTCAGCTGAAATAAAGCTGTTCACTGCTTATTCTCTACTGATTTCTGTCACTCATCCTTTAACTCTGCAGCTGGAACAGCTGACTCACGCTGTCTGTGACTTCACATGCATGCTTTTACAGCCCCGCCCACCCAAGTGAGAGCACGGGTGTCTGTGGAAACGCTAACTATTTTGGGGTTTAGGGTACCAAACTGAACCAAGCCGAACTGAATCAAACCAGACCCCCTGATGGAAACACGGCTGTAGTGACTCTCAGTGATCATGGTGTTTACTGGATGTGAACAAGAGGGCACTCATGAATAAAACAGCTTCAAAATGGATCTTGGTAATCCAAAAATGACCTTAAGAAGGACGTCACAGACAGAGCTCCTCAAAGAGCCCCCCAGAGTTCTTCATATCAGTCTCAGGATAGGACAGTAGATCCCTGTGGAACGATGAATGGTGGATTACTGAGGGGTCAACCGTCCCCTTAGAGTCAGGAGAACGTATCCGTCACACATAATGAGCATCTGTTTTCATTTTACACTGACAAATGTTCAATTATTAGGATGAGCTGACTGTGAGTGATATCCTCCCTCATACAGGAAGTGATGACCTCATCCTGAGGTCACTGCTATGAGCTGAATGGCTCAGGGCCTTTCACTGGTGTTAACCTGAGGTGTCTAAATGACAGAAACACCCAGCTAATATTTCTCTGTGTTTGCATACCTTTGTAAGAAGCTCCTGCATGCTCTGAGTCTGCAGAGCCATGCAGGCCCACATGTGAGTGATGCGAAGTGAGCGGTGCTGACAGAAGCGATGACGTCTGGGCAGCAGCGCTGACACTGAGAGTGTCTGAGTGCTGTTGAAGCAGTTATGAGCCGTGTGAGTCTGTTTCAGACACCCCAACACTTCACATCGCCATCATCTCCAGTCTGAGTCCAGAGATAAGACCTCAGCTAGGGGGACGGAATCCCTTCAGATAAACCGCTGTGTCCTCCACATGTCACGTACATGTCCCTCAGTGTCTTTGAGAGCACCACAATCTCTAACCACTGTTACTGGTGGAAAGCTGCAGCCTCCTATGCCGCCTCGCTGCTGGAGCTCATTGGCAGAAAGACCAAGACCTGGTCCAGATGGGAACTCTGAGTATACTCACAGATTTCAGCAGTTATTCCTAAACAGATGTAGTTTTTCTCTGCTAATTAACCCTTCAGAGATCACAAATTGTAAAGCTACCTGAGTGAATTTTAGTCACATTGAAGGAAACTTTATTCTGAAAACCAAACCTTTACTTCCTGTCTAGGGTAGTACAGTTAGGGTTAAGGTAAGGTTAAGGTAGGGTTAGGGTTAACTCTAACCTCTGATGTACAGTAATGTTCTCAGAGTCAGTTTGACTCTGAAAGTGTTTTGTTTGTCTGTAAATGATGATTGTATTCTCCATGATGACCTCAATGAAAAACTCTGACCCTCAGTGCCACTGAACACTGGCCCTTACTGCCACTGTACACCAGCCCTCACTGCCACTGTACACCAGCCCTCACTGCCACTGTACACCGGCCCTCGTTGCCACTGTACACTGGCTTCAACTTCCACTGTACACCGGCCCTCGCTGCCACTGTACACCGGCCCTCGCTGCCACTGTACACCGATCCTCACTGCTACTGTACACCAACCCTCACTGCCAATGTACACCGATCAAACGCATTTCGTTGAAATACTGTACCTGTACTTGTACTTTACTGTGTGTCAGTGACGATAAAGGCCTCTCTTATCTTATCTTATCTTATCCTCAATGCCACTGTATACCAACCCTCACTGCCACTGTACACCGAGCCCAGTGCCACTGTATATCAACCCTCACTGCCACTGTACACCGATCCTCACTGCCACTGTATACCAACCCTCACTGCCACTGTACACCAGCCCTCACTGCCACTGTACACCAGCCCTCACTGCCACTGTACACCAGCCCTCGTTGCCACTGTACACCGGCCCTCACTGCCAATGTACACCGATCAAACGCAATTTCGTTGAAATACTGTACCTGTACTTGTACTTTACTGTGTGTCAGTGACAATAAAGGCCTCTCTTATCTTATCTTATCTTATCCTAATGCCACTGTATACCAACCCTCACTGCCACTGTACACCGATCCTCACTGCCACTGTACACCAACCCTCACTGCCACTGTACACCGATCCTCACTGCCACTGTAAACCAACCCTCACTGCCACTGTACACCGATCCTCACTGCCATTGTACACCAACCCTCACTGCCACTGTATACCAACCCTCACTGCCACTGTAAACCAACCCTCACTGCCACTGTACACATAACCTAACTGCCACTGTAAACCTTCCCTCACTGCCACTGTACACCGATCCTCACTGCCACTGTAAACCAACCCTCACTGCCACTGTACACCGATCCTCACTGCCATTGTACACCAACCCTCACTGCCACTGTATACCAACCCTCACTGCCACTGTAAACCAACCCTCACTGCCACTGTACACCGATCCTCACTGCCACTGTACACCAGCCCTCACTGCCACTGTACACCGATCCTCACTGCCACTGTATACCAACCCTCACTGCCACTGTACACCGATCCTTACTGCCACTGTATACCAACCCTCACTGCCACTGTATAGCAACCCTCACTGCCACTGTACACCAGCCCTCACTGCCACTGTACACCGATCCTCACTGCCACTGTACACCAACCCTCACTGCCACTGTATACCAACCCTCACTGCCACTGTACACCGGCCCTCACTGCCACTGTACACTGACCCTCGATGCCACTGTGCACCGACCCTCACTGCCACTGTACACCAACCCTCACTGCCACTGTATACCAACCCTCACTGCCACTGTAAACCAACCCTCACTGCCACTGTACACCAGCCCTCACTGCCACTGTACACCGATCCTCACTGCCACTGTAAACCAACCCTCACTGCCACTGTACACCGATCCTCACTGCCATTGTACACCAACCCTCACTGCCACTGTATACCAACCCTCACTGCCACTGTAAACCAACCCTCACTGCCACTGTACACCGATCCTCACTGCCACTGTACACCAGCCCTCACTGCCACTGTACACCGATCCTCACTGCCACTGTAAACCAACCCTCACTGCCACTGTACACCGATCCTCACTGCCATTGTACACCAACCCTCACTGCCACTGTATACCAACCCTCACTGCCACTGTACACCGATCCTTACTGCCACTGTATACCAACCCTCACTGCCACTGTACACCGATCCTCACTGCCACTGTACACCAACCCTCACTGCCACTGTATAGCAACCCTCACTGCCACTGTACACCAGCCCTCACTGCCACTGTACACCGATCCTCACTGCCACTGTACACCAACCCTCACTGCCACTGTATACCAACCCTCACTGCCACTGTACACCGGCCCTCACTGCCACTGTACACTGACCCTCGATGCCACTGTATACCAACCCTCAATGCCACTGTAAACCAACCCTCACTGCCACTGTACACCGATCCTCACTGCCACTGTATACCAACCCTCACTGCCACTGTAAACCAACCCTCACTGCCACTGTACACCAACCCTCACTGCCACTGTATACCAACCCTCACTGCCACTGTTAACCAACCCTCACTGCCACTGTACACCAGCCTTCACTGCCACTGTACACCGATCCTCACTGCCACTGTACACCAACCCTCACTGCCACTGTTAACCAACCCTCACTGCCACTGTACACCAGCCTTCACTGCCACTGTACACTGACCCTCAATGCCACTGTGCACCGACCCTCACTGCCACTTTAACTCTGAGTTACAGTAACAGAACGAGGAAGAGTAGGATAGTAAGCAGGGTGAAGAAGATTGTTGATGAAAGTTCTTTTTTCTTGCTCTCAGTGACTGTAGGGTTAGTTTTTGGAAAACAGTGATTTTAAAACTTCATCGCTCACCCCGCACTCTCTCTCCCTCCCTCTCTCGATCTCTCTCTCCCTCTGCTCCAGGTTCTGGTCTGGTCTTCTCCGTAGACCCGCTCCTCTTCCTCACCACCCTGCTGCTGCATGAGCTCCTCTTCGTCCTGCTGAGACTTTAACCAAACGTGTTTGGAACTGAAACCCTCTCACTTTTATACCAAAAAAGAACCATAGCAGCAGAAGCCAGAACACACCACTGATGGGGACCAGGAGGAGTCCTGGATCAGAGCTGGATGGTGGCCGTTCAGAGTGTTGACCCCAACAGGTGTACAGCACGGTGTAGAGCATGGCGTCTGCACGGCGTAGAGCACGGCGTCTGCACGGGGTACAGCACGGCATCTGCGCCGTCTCCACGCACGGCCTCTACGACACCATAAAGTCACAGCAGTCCTGCAGAGTTTCACTGTGAATTCTTTATAGATCACCTCAGAGCAAGTCCTGCTGCTCTCACTGACACTGTCACACTTCAGGTCATGTGACTGTAGACCTATGGAGGTCCTGTGTCGTCTCTGTTCCTTAATGGAAGGCGATGTAAACGTCAGTCAGTTCATCTCTGTAGACGCCTCCTTTATACAGAGCTCCCCTTCAACCAGCGTGTTAGTCTGACGCCATGGCAACCTCCTCACACGACACGCAGCAACATGTTGACAAGGACACACAAACAAACAAACACACTAACACACACAGACAAACAAACAAACAAACATGCTAACAAACAAACAAACACAGCAGGCCCAGCAGCAGAAAACTTTGGTCTAGGACTGTCAAAAGTCTCTCCTCCATGTGTCATCAAACTAATGCCAATGTTTGATAAACATAATAATAATTATCATTATAATTATAATGATAATTATTATTATCATTATTACTACAAAGGTCTCAACCATTCCTGTCATCGTAGCATAATTTGAACCTTAGTCACATGACCTGAGTGAACACTAGAGACGTTTAAATGATGATGTCATTAAGAGAAGCTGTTCAGACCTCGCTCGCCCCGTGTGAAACAGCCACTGACTGGAGAGCGAGCAATTAGCTGGCTGATCGCTTCATGGATGTAGTATGTGTAAGCGCTGCACCTGACACACACACCCACACACCACCAACCATAGACACCCAAACGTAGATATTCATACATAGATCAGCCTGCTGGATCACATGTCGACATTTCCACCAGGTCTGAAGGGAACCTCTGGAAGGTTTCTCCCTCGTTTCCCTGGTCTCCGCCCTAACCCCAGGCCCCGCCCTCCTAGGTCACTGTTACCAGGTTAGACCAACCTTCACATAAAACATTGCTGAGATTTTATTGCTCTTTGTCCTCAGCGGGTGTCTGATGATAACTGGTAATAGTTTTAGTCCAGATCAGACTTCAGAGCTGGTTTTAGGGGAGGAGAGGATCTAGATCAGTCTAGATCTACAACAGCAGGCACACTGATCACAGCTGACACAGCCAGCATCTACATGCAAATGTCTACCCTCCCTCAGAACCATGGTCCTCATCGTCGCCCCCCCACTGACTCCAGGAGAATCAGCTGATCTATATTTGATGACGATAACCACTGTTCCATCGTTGGTCCATCACCTCTGGTCATGTGGATTTTTATTACACCTGTGCTCACGTTTGTTTCTACCAGGCAGAACTTTTCCCACTGATGCTCAGATGAACTTTACCGTTTTTATAATAAAAGCTAGATTTCACCCCTGGCCTCTGACCCTGACTTTATTTATTTATTTATAAGTCAGACCCATGTACTGAGATGATGTGGGTGGGTCTTGGTATTCTACTGAGCATGCTCCACACCTGACAGGTGTGGGGTGTCTGACAGCGTCTACCTTCTTTTTAACCCCTCAGAGTTCTTTATTCAGATCTAAACCTCTGCATCTGTGGATTTAATAGTCCCGTTGATTGTTTAGGGTCCATATCTTCATATTTTGATATTTGAATTCTACTTTTAGTGTGAAAATGTCCACAGGTGCTGCCCTCTACAGGCTGAAACCGTCCCAGTTATTTTGACCATTTCCTATCGGCCGATCTGGTGCTCTGTGCGCCATCTGTCGTCACCACAGAGCTCAACAGATACCGCCCACTTTTTGACCATTGTTAATCTCACTAGTAGAGCCAACAGATAAATTCACCATCCACCGATCAGAGGTGCGGCTGTAACACCGGAGGATTGTGGGTAATGTAGTGCTCATGCCTGAGATCGGGGTAAACTAGGGATGCGTAGATTTTTGCTGATATTACAGATGAATGTTGACCAGCAGAGATGTTTTAAAGGTGTCAGAGATAAATCAAACAGATGTTAAAGTGTGGGGAATGATGAAGAACGAGGAAGACTCCAGACTAAAACTTCACTAGTTTTTTTGTCCAAACAGATGATATGTACAGCCAACAGGTTTTTGGAAGGATAGGGTTAACCCTAACCCCCCCCCAGGATGAACCCTAACCCTAACCGTCTTTATTAAAGGTGAGTGATAAACCCACTAGTGTCCTCTCTGTGATCATTGTCATGATGTTCACATTGTCACAGCCCATCACAATGCACTCTGGGATACAAACAGACAATATGGTGGCAGGCTGGCTAACTGCAGGAATAACTGAAAATGGATGATAAATGGATATGAAGTGACTAATATCAGAGTCAGTGGTGTGGATTTCCTCTTTACAAAGTCAACCAAGTTCCAGGCATGCTAGAAAATGTTCTGTAAGAGCTACGAAGGCGCGGATAGCTTCATTAGAACTGAGGAAGAACAGGTAAGTGCCTCTGATTTATGGGTCAGAAGTTATTGTACTGTGAGTAACACGTGTCTCATGTGTTACATGTTTCTGTGATGAATTCTTAAAAATAACTGAAATTGTTTCTGGTTTCAGTCTGATCTATGGGCCTGCTCAGCACTGCAGTCACTTCTATCAGATTAGATTAGATTAGAAAATAAACTCCACCATGCACTGTATAAATATGATTTATGAACAGATTAAAAAGGCGTCTGTCTTTACTTCCTGTTCACTCATTTCCTCCCTTGCTGGGCTCGGGCGCCCACAGCCTTCCACAGACCGCCGTTATACGCTACACGTGAGCATTCGCTCTTCTTCAGTACCAGAGATAGGAGCTCTGTGGGCGCTACACGACAGCACGTCTGAAGGGATTCCCACTAACCCCTCGCCGGACGCCAACAGGTGGCAGCAGAGAAATACGCTCCGTCATTTGAGCCACAGAGGGAGTCATGTGCCGTCATGGTACATCTCTGGCTCTCTGCCTGTTGTTGTTTAGCTCATGGAGAGATTTAGGAGAGGGTTTGAGAATAAGGTCTTTAGAGAGGAGGACACCGGAGGAGAGACTGAGAATGAAGTTCCCTCTGACTCCCCACAGAGATCCTGAGACTGAAACGTCCAGCCTGCAGTGTGAAGGACTGTCCTGCTTATATGAGTTCTCATGCTGCTGTTAGAGCTGTCCACAAGGGGTCAGTATATGTTTGTTTGTGTGTTTGTTTGTTGTAGATTTTCGTCATAAATGCCTCGGGTAAATGTTTGTAGTTTATTAACATGGCGTATCGGACTGATAGTAATAAATAAATTAATAAATAATAGTTTAGTGTGTCTGAACATTTTTGTCTGACATTTGTATTTTTACTCATCCAGTCACTGTTGAAGCAGGGACTACTAATGTTTCTGTCTAAAATAAACATGTTATCAGCATTTTAACATGATATTGTCATAAACAGAGTAAATTTGTCATCATGTGTGATAAGTCAAACATTTAAGTTGACTGTGAGGAGAGCTGGCTGCTGATGGCCGTCTTATTTGAACATTTGTTCACCAACAAACAAATGGTCTGTATCTGTGAGGTCAGAGACTGACATCAGTATGATTGGAGGAATGTAGAACATGAATGAGCTTTAACAGGGTGCTAAAGGTTTGATTAGTATTTCCAGATTATTTTTTAATGAGAATCATGCTTATTATGGGATGCATGTTTGCCCAGTTCTAATAACTGTATGTAGACACACTTAGCTGGACCAGACTTGTCTGTGTCTGACTGGAGTCTGTGTGACGTCCCTCAGAGAACCCTGGAACTCTGCAGGACCACATGACAGGATCTGAGGCGTGTTTTTACTCCGATTGAAAACTCAACACAAACGTGAGCTGATGGAAATGTGCAGATGCTTCAGTCTGATGTCTGAAAGCGTCAGCCTGCTCTCTGGGTTCCTCTCGTCTCCCCCTCACACCATTCAGGATCCTCTCTCAGACATCTGAGACGCACAGAAGTGTTGACATCATCAAACATGAATGAAAAAGACAGCGAGACATGCAGCACCACTCTGAAACTCCATTTCACTGATCCAGATTATTATCATCCAGAGAACAAGCGTGATGTCAGAGAGTCACCGCTGCATTAATCTTACGTCACTGAGGACGGCCCCCGGCTCCAGGACGGGACAACCTGGAGCTTTACATAATCCTCAGCATGTCCCGGCAAACACCACCCAACAGCCGCAGGAGCCGTCTCACCTCGCCTCACCTGGCTACTGCCAGAAATAACACCTGGAACAGACGGGCCTGGGGGGACAAGACCACATGGACTGGAATCAAGAACAGGACCACATGGACTGAAATAAACTGGATAATGTTGATGTCACTAACAGTAGAGGGTGATACCTTCACTCCTGTCCTCTGGAGGTTGTTGATGGTCCCAAATGACTCTTCATTTGGGACCTGTTTGCCTTTTTACGTCACAGAGATACAGACTGTCATGGTGAAGGAGGGTGGAGATGTTTAGTTTGCCATTCAAACTTCTCTCTCCCACAGTCACGAGCTCTGGGTACTGACTGAAAGAACGAGGTTTCAGCTACAGGCATGGTCATGGACCTGATGACAGACAGGGTTATCATGTGGGTTGGTAAAGTTGACGCTGACTGTCAGCTGCACCAGTAGAAAGATTACTCTGGTGTATATGAGCTGTCTGCTTCTGAGATTAGGTCTGAAACCACATAATCTTCTATTGTTTTTAGAGTCCACTTTGGAGGTTTTCATGGGACCTGAACTCTGCTTGCACTCTTCATCTGTTAATGTTTGAACCCGGGTGAACTCTGATTTATTACCAGCAATGAGGCTACAGAGAGGAAACAGCAGACAGATTCACTGACGGTTAATAAACCAGATTAACTTTGTTCAGTTTAAGAGAACGATGAAAATCAAAAATTGGATTTTAAGACCATGTCTAAAGAGAGTTTCAGTCTGGATCTGCTATGTCTTGTTGAAATCTGTCTGATAATTTACTCCATGTTCCCAAACATGGGAAACACACATCTCTACAAGGACATCTACAGTCTCTACGAGGACATCTACAGTCTCTACAAGGACATCTACAGTCTCTACAAGGACATCTACAATCTCTACGAGAACATCTACAGTCTCTGTGAGGACATCTACAGTCTCTACAAGGACATCTACAGTGTCTATGAGGACATCTACAGTCTCTACAAGGACATCTACAGTCTCTACGAGGACATCTACAGTCTCTACGAGGACATCTACAGTCTCTACAAGGACATCTATAGTCTCTACGAGGACATCTACAGTCTCTACGAGGACATCTACAGTCTCTACAAGGACATCTATAGTCTCTACGAGGACATCTACAGTCTCTACGAGGACGTCTACAGTCTCTAGGAGGACGTCTACAGTCTCTAGGAGGACGTCTACAGTCTCTACGAGGACGTCTACAGTCTCGAGGAGGACGTCTACAGTCTCTACGAGGACGTCTACAGTCTCTAGGAGGACATCTACAGTCTCTAGGAGGACATCTACAGTCTCTATGAGGACGTCTACAGTCTCTATGAGAACATCTACAGTTTCGACAAGGACGTCTTCAGTCTCTATGAGGACGTCTGCAGTCTCTACGAGGACGTCTGCAGTCTCTATGAGAACATCTACAGTCTCTACGAGGACGTCTGCAGCCTCTACGAGGATGTCTGCAGTTTTACGAGGACGTCTACAGTCTCTATGAGGATATCTACAGCCTCTATGAGGATATCTACGGTCTCTATGAGGACGTCTACAGCCTCTACAAAAAGATCTACAGTCTCTACGAGGACATCTGCAGTCTCTACGAGGATATCTACAGTCTCTATGAGAATATCTACAGTCTTTGTGAGGACATCTACAGTCTCTATGAGGACACCTACAGTCTGTATGAGGACATCTACAGTCTGTATGAGGACACCTAAAGTCTGTATGAGGACACCTACAGTCTCTAGGAGGACATCTACAGTCTTTGTGAGGACATCTACAGTCTCTATGAGGACACCTACAGTCTGTATGAGGACACCTAAAGTCTGTATGAGGACACCTACAGTCTCTAGGAGGACATCTACAGTCTTTGTGAGGACATCTACAGTCTGTTTGAGGACATCTACAGTCTGTATGAGGACATCTACAGTCTCTAGGAGGACATCTACAGTCTCTATGAGGACGTCTACAGTCTCTACGAGGACGTCTACAGTCTCTACGAGGACGTCTACAGTCTCCAGGAGGACGTCTACAGTCTCTAGGAGGATGTCTACAGTCTCTATGAGGACATCTACAGTCTCTATGAGGACGTCTACAGTCTCTAGGAGGACGTCTACAGTCTCTAGGAGGACGTCTACAGTCTCTATGAGGACGTCTACAGTCTCTATGAGGACATCTACAGTCTCTACAAGGACATCTATAGTCTCTACGAGGACATCTACAGTCTCTACAAGGACATCTATAGTCTCTACGAGGACATCTACAGTCTCTACGAGGACGTCTACAGTCTCCAGGAGGACGTCTACAGTCTCTAGGAGGATGTCTACAGTCTCTATGAGGACATCTACAGTCTCTATGAGGACGTCTACAGTCTCTAGGAGGACGTCTACAGTCTCCAGGAGGACGTCTACAGTCTCTAGGAGGACGTCTACAGTCTCTAGGAGGACGTCTACAGTCTCTACGAGGACGTCTACAGTCTCGAGGAGGACGTCTACAGTCTCTAGGAGGACGTCTACAGTCTCTACGAGGACGTCTACAGTCTCTACGAGGACGTCTACAGTCTCTAGGAGGACATCTACAGTCTCTAGGAGGACATCTACAGTCTCTATGAGGACGTCTACAGTCTCTATGAGGACGTCGACAGTCTCTAGGAGGACGTCTACAGTCTCTAGGAGGACGTCTACAGTCTCTATGAGGACGTCTACAGTCTCTAGGAGGACATCTACAGTCTCTATGAGGACGTCTACAGTCTCTATGAGGACGTCGACAGTCTCTAGGAGGACGTCGACAGTCTCTACGAGGACATCTACAGTCTCTACGAGGACGTCTACAGTCTCTACGAGGACATCTACAGTCTCTAGGAGGACATCTACAGTCTCTATGAGGACGTCGACAGTCTCTAGGAGGACGTCGACAGTCTCTACGAGGACATCTACAGTCTCTACGAGGACGTCTACAGTCTCTACGAGGACATCTACAGTCTCTAGGAGGACATCTACAGTCTCTATGAGGACGTCTACAGTCTCTATGAGGACGTCGACAGTCTCTAGGAGGACGTCTACAGTCTCTATGAGGACGTCTACAGTCTCTAGGAGGACGTCTACAGTCTCCAGGAGGACGTCTACAGTCTCTAGGAGGACGTCTACAGTCTCTATGAGGACGTCTACAGTCTCTATGAGGACGCTTTGTAAGCTCAGCATTGGTAGTACATAGATATCTGTTGAAAATAATTAATTTTCCACAATCTAACCCAGCTACAGCCTTTAATTCCTCGTGAATTTTCTCAGAAAGTGCAGTGCTGCTCATGAACACAGCTGGAGCCTTTTCAGAGTGATATTTCTACTTCCCCTTTTTACTCACTGTTTCTTGGAAATGATTTAGCCTTTATCTTTTTTCTTAAAGTTTTTACACGAAAACTTCAGCTGGTAGACTCTCCTGTCTTCTCCATCAGCTGCTGGAGGAGACAGGATGGAAGCTTCTGTTGGGACACAGACACACAGTTTGGGGTTGGCTTGGTGATTTGGGGGTTTACATTACAACAAACCCTTGCAAGCTTAAATCCCCTGGATCTCCTTATCTTAGTGCTGTTGGCCATTTTCTTGTGAGGTGTCTGTTTGGTTGCAGTCTGCCTGGTCAGCTGACCTGCTGCAGCCAGGTTGACTCAGGTGTAAAGTGGGGGAGGGGCTGAAGGAGAACAAAGACAGAAGGTGAAATGTTTGGAGGAGGATTTGGCTGGTGCTGCAGGATGAAACTCTGCAGATCTCTAAGGACTCTGTTTCCTGAAGGAAGACTGAAGACTGCTCTGTAATTCCTCCATGCACAAACTCTGTCAGTGGAGAGAAGCAGGGCCGTAAATATCGGAGCTCCATCCGAACAAACCTGTTAGAGTTGAACTTTAACATTCCCAGGACCCGTGAGTCTTCTGCATTTGGTTTATTTTAGTATTTTGTTGCAATGCATTGCCTTTGATTATTATTTTTGGCTGAATTATTCCTTTTTGAGTTTTTGAAGAACTGTTTTGGGGATATTTAGGGGCTTCTCTGGATTACTAGAAGAGATGAAGCATTAAAGGGGAAACAGAACAAACTGGAGGATATTTTTATTTTGTTTTGGGGGATTTCAGGGCCTGACCTGCAGCATTAGAGGGGTCTATAGATAGTAAAAGACACTTTCTTTGATTGATTCTTTTCATTTAGTTGACATTTACGCATACATCTGAGTTTGCTGTGGTGGTTTTTCTGGGGTTGTTGGCTGTTTTAGTTTTCAGGGCTTCTTAGTCACTCTCCCTCCAAAATGAAATGATCATTTACAGTTTTGGACTCGTGAGAATAACTAAGTTTTAGAAAATTAAGCTGATTGTTATAATGTTGAAGGTTGAAAGAGATATCTGTAATCACTTCAGGAAGCAGATAAAATCGACAAAGGGGATATAGAAATATCGTTCTGAAAAGGCTATCCTTTTTCTGCTGTGCTTTAAACAGGAAATGCTGCGCTCTGAGAAAATCCAGGAGAAATTAAAGACTGTAGGAGAAAAATGTGTCCGTAGAATCAAACAGTCTTAAAGGATAATTTTTTATAACAGGACTGGTCTAGCAGCATTTTCATGTTTACATGTGCTGTGAAACTTCTCTGCAGCGTTACCATGGTGATGATGATGAGGAGGGTTTAGTGATGAGTTACTCTGGATAAAATGTTGCGGGTTATCAAAAACGCATGAAAAACAGCGACTGTGCAGCACAGTCCTGTGATATACTGTGCAGTAAATCTCTTCACTTCAGCATTTCTGTTTCCTACGCTCTCATGTAGATGGAGATAATTTTCCAAAGTCGCCATCTAAACATGGAACTATTTGAAAACGAAAACAGAAAATGAATCAGAGTGTTGTTGTGTAAACAAGGCCTGAGGCTGACACTGTAAGCAGGTGATACTCGGTTCTTTGTCGTTACTGTCTCCTTATCTGAGCTAACTGATTTTCTGATGTGCAGATATCATCTGCTGGGCTTTTAAACTCTCCAATATTTCATTTTCACCAATCCTAATCCTCACACTGTCTCATCATTGAGCCTGTTATCATAACCAGCCAGCTGCCTGACTCACAGATGTCATTCAGACAGCTGATATAGTAGAACAAGGATCTATGTTCCTATGGCCACCTTAACGGTCTTTCTGCTGTGGTTTTCCACCTTCCTTTGTTAAAGTACACGTACAGAGGCGGCATGCATGAGGAAGATTCAGAGCGATGGTTTAAGTACTGAAGGGCAGATGTGCTACTGAACATCTGGCACTGAAGTCTGTGTGGAGCTGAAGCTGACACATCTAACAGCCTGCTGGTCTTTGCACAAATCTGATTGGAATCTGGGTTAAACAAGGTCAGAAGGGATAACTCTGGGGGGGGGGGGGGGGGGCGGAGCAAACACACGCACACATGCACTGGCAGATGTGCTAAAGTGCATGCATGCAAACAATGCATGTATTCATGTGAGCAGTGAGGCATGACGGTGCAGAACAGTGGGCCAGCGTCAGGCACAGAGATGTCTGCTGGTGTTTTTATGTTTCAGCTGAAGCCATGAGGCTGACTGAGGTCAAACCGCCGTGTCGCTCGGATATTTTCCATCCTTGGCTTCTCTTCTGCCCGTGCAATCCTCCTGTCGGCGCAGACATGTGACTCATCTGCACTTGTTTTACTCTTGACATTGGCCGAGCCTAGATTATACTCGGCGTGCTTACAACAGACATTCAGGCAACAACATAATCTCAAGTACAGCGGCGAGCTTAGAGAGAAAAAGCCGCTGACGTGGAAAGGGACACGAACAGCAGGGGCAGGACAACGACAGCGGCGCTAGACATCTGAACAATTTCATCAACAAGTGAACATCCCTGTAACAATGCTGAGATTATTCTAGAACAGCAGAAAGGCTGTATGTGTGCTAATGACATCATTTCTATCCAACACTGATTCTGACCTATTTATCCATGCTGCCATTATCCGTCCTCTGAGGCCGTTTGTCTGTGAAATCCTGTTTTCACTTTAGTTAATGTGGTCTACTTACGGTAACTAAAGATGCCGTCACACTAAAACAGGTTATTTGGTTTGTCTTATCATTACATCCATGCATGGTGATGCAGCGCTGCAGGGTGTCCTGCTAGATATGCTCTGGATCAGAACATGAATTCAGACGGACTCTGACCTGATTGTGTCCTCACCGCTGTCACTCAAAAGACTGGACCGAACACAGGAAACGTAGGCTTTAACATGCAGGGGAAAGGCTTAGTTTAAACAATCAAAGGAATGATTCAGAGCACAGAAGAACTAACAGGATGAACCGCCAAATAAAAGCATGAGCAGCTGAAGATCAGTGAAGATACGGCTCAGGAACGCTACAGACTGATGTCCTGATGTTAGACCGGTCCATGACCTCTACAGCTCAGAGCTGGTCCTGATGTTAGACCGGTCCATGACCTCTACAGCTCAGAGCTGGTCCTGATGTTAGACCGGTCCATGACCTCTACAGCTCAGAGCTGGTCCTGATGTTAGACCGGTCCACCTCTGACAGCCCTGGGATCAATAAGACAGCAGATGTTAAAATGGACTCTGGATAGTCTACCTCCAAGATTGCTGACTGGTTCTATCAGGTTGATTTTATCAGGATGGTTCTATCAGGATGGTTCTATCTGGATGGTTCTATCTGGATGGTTCTCTCAGGATGGTTCTCTCAGAATGGTTCTATCAGGATGGTTCTCTCAGGATGGTTCTATCTGGATGGTTCTCTCAGGATGGTTCTCTCAGGATGGTTCTATCTGGATGGTTCTATCAGGATGGTTCTATCAGGATGGTTCTCTCAGGATGGTTCTATCAGAATGGTTCTATCTGGATGGTTCTCTCAGGATGGTTCTCTCAGGATGGTTCTATCTGGATGGTTCTATCAGGATGGTTTTATCTGGATGGTTCTATCTGGATGGTTCTATCAGGATGGTTCTATCAGGATGGTTCTATCTGGATGGTTCTATCTGGATGGTTCTATCAGGATGGTTCTCTCAGGATGGTTCTCTCAGGATGGTTCTATCTGGATGGTTCTATCTGGATGGTTCTATCAGGATGGTTCTCTCAGGATGGTTCTCTCAGGATGGTTCTATCTGGATGGTTCTATCAGGATGGTTCTATCAGGATGGTTCGATCAGGATGGTTCTCTCAGGATGGTTCTATCTGGATGGTTCTATCTGGATGGTTCTATCTGTATGGTTCTCCCAGGATGGTTCTCTCAGGATGGTTCTATCAGGATGGTTCTATCTGGATGGTTCTATCTGGATGGTTCTATCTGTATGGTTCTCCCAGGATGGTTCTCTCAGGATGGTTCTATCAGGATGGTTCTATCTGGATGGTTCTATCAGGATGGTTCTATCAGGATGGTTCTATCTGGATGGTTCTATCAGGATGGTTCTATCAGGATGGTTCTCTCTGGATGGTTCTATCAGGCTTGTTCTTTTAGCATGGTTCCTTCAGGATGGTCCTATAAGGATGATTGGGTTTGTGGATTTTTCGGGGGTTCATTTGTGGGGTTTTGCTGTGACAGTCGATGGGATGTTCTGATGAAACCTTTGGAGAGTCTCAGCCTTTGAGTGCCCCCTGGATTTTCTCCTTCTACATCTTCTTCTCTACCCAAAAATAATTGTTGTGAACTTCCACCAGATGCATGATTGGGGGGGGGGGGGGGTCAAAAGGAATTGTGTTCTAGTCTTGTAGTTATTGCTGACAGAGAGCCTCTAGATGTGAAATGGTCTGTGGGTATTTTCAGGTTCTAGTCTTCTTCTCTGTTTTAGTCCTTTAGCTCCCTCTAGTGGTCTGTTGTGGTTTTGCTTGAGGCTTTGCTGCTCCACCTGACCAGTCTGAGTGTTCTGATTGGCTGTAGATTAAAGCTGGGATATACCCACGGTGCTGTGATGGTAAGGTTTGTTATTTCTGAATAGAAAAATCTCTTTAAAACAGTCTGACTGCTGATCCTGTACTGATCATGTCTCCTAATGTGTTTGATCTTCTGTGATTTCTGACAATTCAGAATTATCAGTCAGGTGCTGCAGGATTAAAAAATTAACATTTACCCCAGTGGTACAGGTTTATAACATTAACATTTACCACAGTGTTGCAGGTTTAAACCATTAATATTTACCACAGTGCTGCAGGATTAAAACATTAACATTTACCACAGTGGTACAGGTTTATAACATTAACATCTACCACAGTGCTGCAGGATTACAACATTAACATTGACCACAGTGCTCTAGGATTAAACATTAACGTTTTCCACGGTGCTGCAGGTTTAAACCATTAACATTGACCACAGTGCTCTAGGATTAAACATTAACGTTTTCCACGGTGCTGCAGGTTTAAACATTAACGTTTTCCACAGTGCTGCAGTTTTAAAATGTGTTAAACCTAAAGCACTGTGGTAAATGTTTTGTGTTAAAGTGTTTACATTTACATTTGATCACAGAAATGAGAACACAAACGCAGCAGGATAAAGCAACTATGACCAGATGCACATCACCATCAAATATGTTCTGTTTTTAGCATGTCTTTGTTCCATAAATAAATGAATAAATTAAACTACATCTGAAGTTTTTGTGCTTGTCTGTCCTTCTGTGGCTGAAACTTGACCCTCATTCTTGATTGGTCCCTGAAATTATCTCCAGAGCAGTAAAGTGTTTATTTTTAACCCAATGTCATCTTTGATCATGTGTATATTTAAAATAATTTCTGTCTTTCTGCTGAAATGCTTTTTTTTTTTTTTATTGATCAGTTTTTAACCCTAAAGAAAGTTTGAACTGCTCTTTGCATGAATGATCAGTAGATTTTCTTTCCTCTAAGTGACTTCTCCACTAGATGGCAGCACAGCCACATAAAGCTCTTCTCACTGAAACTCTAACATGCTTCTGAGGCTTCACATTAAACCTGCTGGTAGGATTCCCCTCTTTGAGTCAAACTCAGTTTATCAGATATTGATTTATGAATTAATATAATTGTAATTAATTATGATATTAATTGATATAATAATGGTCTGCTGAGTCTGTCAGAGCAGAAGAGAGTTTGACTGTCTTCATACAGGACTCATTCGTGCTCTCTGTGGTTCCATTGGTCTGATTCTTAGTGGATCCCAGTCCCTGTCTTCCATGGTAGAGTCTGAGCTGACATTAGCAGCAGCAGTGATGTACTGAGTTAACAGACAATGATCCTCTTCACTGAATGATCATGATTTTTAATAGAGCATTGTCTAAAGGGGTCAAAGGTCATAGGGATGAGGATTTAGCCTCAGCCTTACTTTTTGTCCCTCAGTGCAGAGATATCTCAGGGTTCTCTGAATCTGTTGATGATGTTGTGGACCACAGATGGTCAGATCTCTAAACTCTTAGCAGTTCCATGTTAAGGTACGTTGCTCATAAACTGTTGGCTATTTACTCGCCCAGTCTTTCAGAATCCAATGACTGTAAAAGACAAAGTCTGTCAGGGTGCTTTTTTATACCCAATCATGGTACTATCACCTGTTTCTAATCAAGTTGCTTACCTGTGGAATGTTCCAGATGTTTTTGGAGCATTTCACAACTTTCCCAGACTTTTAATGCCCCTGTCCCAACTTTTGTGGATTGTGTTGCAGACGTCAAAATCGCATTGTGTGTCCAAAAATCAGTTTTTAAAATGATCAGATATTGATATTCAGATGGATATAGGGGTTGGTAGTCAACTGGGAGTAAGGCTTTAATATTATATAACAGTTTATTATAGGGGCACAGAAGGCCCAGGTCAAAGGTCACACCTCATGTACATCAGCACCTGTGAGTATGGGCTACAGAGCTGCAGTGGTCCGTAGGTGTCTGCTCCAAGGATCAGTACGCCACTTTGGCTGATTAAATGATGCTGCAGCTTAGTTTTGAGGGACACCAGCCTGAAGCTGTCCAACCTCACAGGTCCTACCCAGGAGAGGTCAAACATGCCGATTCTTAGAGCAGACACCCACTGACCAGCTCAGCAGGGCCGTGCTCACAGGTGCTGACAATGAGGAGCCAGTCAGGAGCCAATCAGGAGCCAGTCCAAGGACATTCAGGAGCCAATCAGGAGCCATTGATTCTGCTGCTCATCCCACTAATGCATGCTCTTTACCAGTGTGGCTCCATTTTAAAGGAAATAAACAAACCTTCTGTTACATCAAAGAAACATCTACCACTCATTTACTTCCTTTTCTGTTAGGTTAATATATGTTTAAAAACATGTACAATAATAACTATATAAATCAAAATCCTCTTTTCTTTGCCCTAAAATCTATGAAAATGATTTTCATGTCTTCACTCCTGATAGTCTTATCCCAGTCTGGTTCTCGTAAATGTCTTCATGCCTAGTGTTCCTCCTGTAGCAGCCTGGAGTTCCTCCTGTAGCAGCCTGGTGTTCCTCCTGTAGCAGCCTGGTGTTCCTCCTTTAGAAGCCTGGTGTTCCTCCTTTAGAATCCTGGTGTTCCTCCTTTAGCAGCCTGGAGTTCCTCCTTTAGCAGCCTGGTGTTCCTCCTGTAGCAGCCTGGTGTTCCTCCTTTAGCAGCCTGGTGTTCCTCCTGTAGCAGCCTGGAGTTCCTCCTGTAGCAGCCTAGTGTTCCTCCTGTAGCAGCCTGGTGTTCCTCCTGTAGCAGCCTAGTGTTCCTCCTGTAGCAGCCTGGTGTTCCTCCTTTAGCAGCCTGGTGTTCCTCCTGTAGCAGCCTGGTGTTCCTCCTGTAGCAGCCTGGAGTTCCTCCTGTAGCAGCCTGGTGTTCCTCCTGTAGCAGCCTGGTGTTCCTCCTGTAGCAGCCTGGTGTTCCTCCTGTAGCAGCCTGGTGTTCCTCCTTTAGCAGCCTGGTGTTCCTCCTGTAGCAGCCTGGAGTTCCTCCTGTAGCAGCCTAGTGTTCCTCCTGTAGCAGCCTGGAGTTCCTCCTGTAGCAGCCTAGTGTTCCTCCTGTAGCAGCCTGGTGTTCCTCCTGTAGCAGCCTAGTGTTCCTCCTGTAGCAGCCTGGTGTTCCTCCTTTAGCAGCCTGGTGTTCCTCCTGTAGCAGCCTGGTGTTCCTCCTGTAGCAGCCTAGTGTTCCTCCTGTAGCAGCCTGGTGTTCCTCCTGTAGCAGCCTGGAGTTCCTCCTGTAGCAGCCTAGTGTTCCTCCTGTAGCAGCCTGGTGTTCCTCCTGTAGCAGCCTAGTGTTCCTCCTGTAGCAGCCTGGTGTTCCTCCTGTAGCAGCCTGGAGTTCCTCCTGTAGCAGCCTGGTGTTCCTCCTTTAGAATCCTGGTGTTCCTCCTTTAGCAGCCTGGAGTTCCTCCTTTAGCAGCCTAGTGTTCCTCCTGTAGCAGCCTGGTGTTCCTCCTTTAGCAGCCTGGAGTTCCTCCTGTAGCAGCCTGGTGTTCCTCCTGTAGCAGCCTGGTGTTCCTCCTGTAGCAGCCTGGTGTTCCTCCTGTAGCAGCCTGGTGTTCCTCCTTTAGCAGCCTAGTGTTCCTCCTGTAGCAGCCTGGAGTTCCTCCTGTAGCAGCCTGGAGTTCCTCCTGTAGCAGCCTAGTGTTCCTCCTGTAGCAGCCTAGTGTTCCTCCTTTAGCAGCCTGGAGTTCCTCCTTTAGCAGCCTAGTGTTCCTCCTGTAGCAGCCTAGTGTTCCTCCTTTAGCAGCCTGGAGTTCCTCCTGTAGCAGCCTAGTGTTCCTCCTGTAGCAGCCTAGTGTTCCTCCTTTAGCAGCCTGGAGTTCCTCCTTTAGCAGCCTAGTGTTCCTCCTGTAGCAGCCTAGTGTTCCTCCTTTAGCAGCCTGGAGTTTCTCCTGTAGCAGCCTAGTGTTCCTCCTGTAGCAGCCTGGTGTTCCTCCTTTAGCAGCCTGGAGTTCCTCCTGTAGCAGCCTAGTGTTCCTCCTGTAGCAGCCTAGTGTTCCTCCTGTAGCAGCCTAGTGTTCCTCCTTTAGCAGCCTGGAGTTCCTCCTGTAGCAGCCTGGTGTTCCTCCTGTAGCAGCCTGGTGTTCCTCCTGTAGCAGCCTGGTGTTCCTCCTGTAGCAGCCTGGTGCTCCTCCTTTAGAATCCTGGTGTTCCTCCTTTAGCAGCCTGGTGTTCCTCCTGTAGCAGCCTGGTGTTCCTCCTTTAGAATCCTGGTGTTCCTCCTTTAGCAGCCTGGAGTTCCTCCTGTAGCAGCCTAGTGTTCCTCCTTTAGAATCCTGGTGTTCCTCCTTTAGAATCCTGGTGTTCCTCCTTTAGCAGCCTGGTGTTCCTCCTTTAGCAGCCTGGTGTTCCTCCTTTAGCAGCCTGGAGTTCCTCCTTTAGCAGCCTGGTGTTCCTCCTGTAGCAGCCTGGTGTTCCTCCTTTAGCAGCCTGGTGTTCCTCCTTTAGCAGCCTGGAGTTCCTCCTTTAGCAGCCTGGTGTTCCTCCTGTAGCAGCCTGGTGTTCCTCCTTTAGCAGCCTGGTGTTCCTCCTGTAGCAGCCTGGTGTTCCTCCTGTAGCAGCCTAGTGTTCCTCCTTTAGCAGCCTGGTGTTCCTCCTGTAGCAGCCTGGTGTTCCTCCTTTAGCAGCCTGGTGTTCCTCCTGTAGCAGCCTGGTGTTCCTCCTGTAGCAGCCTAGTGTTCCTCCTGTAGCAGCCTGGTGTTCCTCCTTTAGCAGCCTGGTGTTCCTCCTGTAGCAGCCTGGTGTTCCTCCTGTAGCAGCCTAGTGTTCCTCCTTTAGCAGCCTGGTGTTCCTCCTGTAGCAGCCTGGAGTTCCTCCTGTAGCAGCCTAGTGTTCCTCCTGTAGCAGCCTGGTGTTCCTCCTTTAGCAGCCTGGTGTTCCTCCTGTAGCAGCCTGGTGTTCCTCCTGTAGCAGCCTGGTGTTCCTCCTGTAGCAGCCTGGTGTTCCTCCTGTAGCAGCCTGGTGTTCCTCCTGTAGCAGCCTGGTGTTCCTCCTGTAGCAGCCTGGTGCTCCTCCTTTAGAATCCTGGTGTTCCTCCTTTAGCAGCCTGGTGTTCCTCCTGTAGCAGCCTGGTGTTCCTCCTTTAGAATCCTGGTGTTCCTCCTTTAGCAGCCTGGAGTTCCTCCTGTAGCAGCCTAGTGTTCCTCCTTTAGAATCCTGGTGTTCCTCCTTTAGCAGCCTGGTGTTCCTCCTGTAGCAGCCTGGTGTTCCTCCTTTAGAATCCTGGTGTTCCTCCTTTAGCAGCCTGGAGTTCCTCCTGTAGCAGCCTGGTGTTCCTCCTGTAGCAGCCTGGTGCTCCTCCTTTAGAATCCTGGTGTTCCTCCTTTAGCAGCCTGGTGTTCCTCCTGTAGCAGCCTGGTGTTCCTCCTTTAGAATCCTGGTGTTCCTCCTTTAGCAGCCTGGAGTTCCTCCTTTAGCAGCCTGGTGTTCCTCCTTTAGCAGCCTAGTGTTCCTCCTGTAGCAGCCTGGAGTTCCTCCTGTAGCAGCCTGGTGTTCCTCCTTTAGAATCCTGGTGTTCCTCCTTTAGCAGCCTGGTGTTCCTCCTGTAGCAGCCTGGTGTTCCTCCTTTAGCAGCCTGGTGTTCGTCCTTTAGCAGCCTGGTGTTCCTCCTTTAGCAGCCTGGAGTTCCTCCTTTAGCAGCCTGGTGTTCCTCCTGTAGCAGCCTGGTGATCCTCCTTTAGCAGCCTGGTGTTCCTCCTTTAGCAGCCTGGTGTTCCTCCTGTAGCAGCCTGGAGTTCCTCCTGTAGCAGCCTGGTGTTCCTCCTTTAGAATCCTGGTGTTCCTCCTTTAGCAGCCTGGAGTTCCTCCTTTAGCAGCCTGGTGTTCCTCCTGTAGCAGCCTGGTGTTCCTCCTGTAGCAGCCTGGTGTTCCTCCTGTAGCAGCCTGGTGTTCCTCCTGTAGCAGCCTGGTGTTCCTCCTTTAGCAGCCTGGAGTTCCTCCTTTAGCAGCCTGGAGTTCCTCCTGTAGCAGCCTGGTGTTCCTCCTGTAGCAGCCTGGAGTTCCTCCTGTAGCAGCCTGGTGTTCCTCCTTTAGCAGCCTGGAGTTCCTCCTGTAGCAGCCTGGAGTTCCTCCTGTAGCAGCCTAGTGTTCCTCCTGTAGCAGCCTGGTGTTCCTCCTGTAGCAGCCTGGTGTTCCTCCTGTAGCAGCCTGGTGTTCCTCCTTTAGCAGCCTGGTGTTCCTCCTGTAGCAGCCTGGTGTTCCTCCTGTAGCAGCCTAGTGTTCCTCCTTTAGCAGCCTGGTGTTCCTCCTGTAGCAGCCTGGTGTTCCTCCTTTAGCAGCCTAGTGTTCCTCCTGTAGCAGCCTGGTGTTCCTCCTTTAGCAGCCTGGAGTTCCTCCTGTAGCAGCCTGGTGTTCCTCCTGTAGCAGCCTGGTGTTCCTCCTTTAGCAGCCTGGTGTTCCTCCTTTAGCAGCCTGGTGTTCCTCCTGTAGCAGCCTGGAGTTCCTCCTGTAGCAGCCTGGTGTTCCTCCTTTAGAATCCTGGTGTTCCTCCTTTAGCAGCCTGGAGTTCCTCCTTTAGCAGCCTGGTGTTCCTCCTTTAGCAGCCTGGTGTTCCTCCTTTAGCAGCCTGGTGTTCCTCCTGTAGCAGCCTGGAGTTCCTCCTGTAGCAGCCTGGTGTTCCTCCTTTAGAATCCTGGTGTTCCTCCTTTAGCAGCCTGGAGTTCCTCCTTTAGCAGCCTGGTGTTCCTCCTGTAGCAGCCTGGTGTTCCTCCTGTAGCAGCCTGGAGTTCCTCCTGTAGCAGCCTGGTGTTCCTCCTTTAGCAGCCTGGAGTTCCTCCTGTAGCAGCCTGGAGTTCCTCCTGTAGCAGCCTGGTGTTCCTCCTGTAGCAGCCTGGAGTTCCTCCTGTAGCAGCCTGGTGTTCCTCCTTTAGCAGCCTGGTGTTCCTCCTGTAGCAGCCTGGTGTTCCTCCTGTAGCAGCCTGGAGTTCCTCCTGTAGCAGCCTAGTGTTCCTCCTGTAGCAGCCTGGTGTTCCTCCTTTAGCAGCCTGGTGTTCCTCCTGTAGCAGCCTGGTGTTCCTCCTGTAGCAGCCTAGTGTTCCTCCTTTAGCAGCCTGGTGTTCCTCCTGTAGCAGCCTGGTGTTCCTCCTGTAGCAGCCTGGAGTTCCTCCTGTAGCAGCCTGGTGTTCCTCCTGTAGCAGCCTGGTGTTCCTCCTGTAGCAGCCTGGTGTTCCTCCTGTAGCAGCCTGGAGTTCCTCCTGTAGCAGCCTAGTGTTCCTCCTGTAGCAGCCTGGTGTTCCTCCTTTAGCAGCCTGGTGTTCCTCCTGTAGCAGCCTGGTGTTCCTCCTGTAGCAGCCTAGTGTTCCTCCTTTAGCAGCCTGGTGTTCCTCCTGTAGCAGCCTGGTGTTCCTCCTTTAGCAGCCTAGTGTTCCTCCTGTAGCAGCCTGGTGTTCCTCCTTTAGCAGCCTGGAGTTCCTCCTGTAGCAGCCTGGTGTTCCTCCTGTAGCAGCCTGGTGTTCCTCCTGTAGCAGCCTGAAGTTCCTCCTGTAGCAGCCTGGTCCATCAGAGACTGACCAGGTCTCAGACCAGGTCTCTAACTGATGGACATAAATCTGCAGCTCTGACCACGGCCTGAGTTTGCAGAGGTGCTGAGAGGATGGGTCTGAGGAATGAGCGGCTGGATGTGCAGCAGGCCGAGGTGAACATGAGACGGCTCAATAATCCACGGTCTCAGGTTTCCTGTTAATCGCTCTTAAAGGAAGTGTTCAGAGGTTCCCACACAGACGGGACAATGAGGCCAGTCTTAGCAGGAATGCTGCGAACGCTACCTGCTATCATCAATCTAATCATGCATCCATCCAATCAGCCATCGCTCTTCTTCAGTCTCTGGTTTAATATCGGCCACGTGTCTCTGCATGGAGCAACCTCTGAACATGAATAATTCATAAATATAGCCAAGAGTTCATGTATGAAAATAATAACAACATAACTGAACCATGGAGAGTAGAGGGTCAAAGGTCAGGTTAACAGGGCTGTTTCCTTTATTATTTATATTAAAAAAACTCCTCTAGGCAAAGTTAGTTCATTTAAAAAGGACAGATGGTGGTTCTGCAATCAGTATTATAATAATAATGATAGTAATATTATTTATTTTTATTTATCAGTTTCCATGTTGGTGACCTCTGTTAAGTTTAGGGAAATGTGGCAGCCAGCAGATCAGGGGACTTTATAAATCTGTCATCAATGTTTAGGGCCCGTGCACCGAGTGGTGCGAGGACCTAATTGTTTTTGCTCGAGACGTGTAATTTTCCATCATTGCGTGGACTTTTGAGGCCCTTAACATATTCAAAAACGCAAGAAACTTGGCAGGTGCATCCGGTCTTGTGAAAACTTTGATATTTTTTGGGTCTCCAACATGAAAATTCTGAATTGCGTTAGTAACGCCCCCTACCAGTTTTCAAAGTTGAAGGTCCCTCCTTTGACTTTGTCGTAGATTCATTAAATTTTTTTGTGTAGGTTTGGCTTGCGCAGATCTACATAAAACCAAGTGGGACCATTCTTCTATCTTCAACAGGAAATCCACCATTTTGAATAAATTAGCTAAAATTGGGGTATTTTTGCCCTGTTCCAGGGGTCATATCTGGATTACCTCCTCTGAGGAATTTGATCCAATCGACTTGTTCCTTTGCACAGAGCTACATGAGACATGGCTGATGAACAGTTATTCAGGGTTTTCTCATTAGTCGAAAGGCGTGGCTATGGCGAGCCCTCAAATTTGCATATTTTTTAAAAAACAGGAAGTTGTTTATAACTCAGCCATGTAGCCTATTGTCCAATCTGACTCATACTTCCTGGATTTATGGATGGTCTCTTTCTGCACACAATCATATGGTTATATTTTTTTCTGTCATAGCGCCACCTAGTGGTGACAGGGAGTATCAAGGCTAATAGCAGAAGCCACTGTTTAAGCTCCTTTGGAGATATTTACACGCAATTTGTGTCAGAACAGCCTAGAGAAGTGAATTTATGTCTGTACAAAAATCTGTGACTTTTCGTCCGAGGGCGTGGCCTCTACGGGGTGATATACAAAAAGTTGCTTTTTTGTCTCGCCATCAATTTTTAAACAGCCATAACTCTGGCATACATCCTTGTATCTGAGACAAATTTCATGTGCAGGATAACAGTCGCACCCAGAACACATTCATATTTGAAATTTTGAAAAATTGTGCAGCGCCACCCTCTGGCAACAGAAACTCACTACGCCTGAATTTTGCTTTACGATACCAACATGGTTGGTCAAATGTTGCTATAATTAGCTCAGGCAGTTCCCAAGGAGTTGGCCTTACACATATACAGTGATCAAATGTCTATGTTAAAGGGTGTGGCCATGGTGATTTTTTTTTCACCATGAAACAGGAAATAGATTTTTCAAATAGTTATAGGACATGTAGAGCAGTAAAACTTGCCAAAAAAAAAAAAAATCTCACCGGCATGCTGAGATGATTGGTACTCATTTTGTAGGGGGGCATGGCCTATTGGCTCAATGGCACCCCCTACAACATTTCAAAAATTCAGCCCCCCCAGCAGGTTTGACCTAGGCTTCTCAATCATGCATGGGCAGATGCATCATATCAGGATGCACAAAAAATTCTCTTGGACCCATATCGTAAGTCAAACAGGATGTCGGCCATTTTGAATTTACAGGTAAAACAAGGCATATTTTAGGGGTTCTATTTGAATGAACTTGGCCTAAGGCGTTCATCCAAATTACTTGATCTTTGGTGTAGAGCAAGAAAAGATGTTTTAGGTCAAAGGTCTTTCGGGAATTTCTCATTAGTCGAAAGACGTGGCCATGGCGGCCCCTGAAAGTTAGCTATTTTGCAAAAAAATCTGATTTTGCTGTCATGGAAATGTGCAAGGCCAAAACACACCACATTTTGTCAAACATTACTGTTTTCCACATCTCATCATGTCAGCATGCCAGTATTAAAGATCTGTGGGTTTTCATCAAAGGGCGGGGGCGGGGCATCCTGGCAAATTTTGATTTTGACGATGAGGTCTCGCCATAAAAACGCAATCTGTTATATCTCAGCTGTACATCATCATATCTTAACTAGATTTTGTGTGCTTATTGGAATTACATGGCTGAACAACTTTTGTTACAAAATTTTTCTCTAAATCATAGCGCCTCCAGCTGGCAGCATGAAGTACTGTTTTCATATAATTACCTCTAATTCCTCCAAAATTGGAGATATTGCAGTCAACTTTTATTAAGTTTCATTGGGATAATCAGATTTATAAAGCTCACACATCTGCTTGTAACTCAGCTGCCACTTTGCCATAAAACAGGAAGTACTTATTTGAAGAGCTTAAACTTCTTGTAGAGTCCTGACACTTGGCGCAAATATGCTATAGTTAATGTTGTGGGTGGGCGTGGATTTTTGGCTCAGTGGCACCCCCTACAACATTTAAAAAAATTCAGCCCCTGCAGCAGGTTTAACCTAAAATTTCAAAAATTCTTGAGCTTATACAACATCCCAAGATCTACAAAAACGCCTGTTGGACCAATGTCACAAAACAAACAGGAAGTCCACCATTTTAAATTTTGTGGTCAAAAAGCAGCATATTGAAGACCTCACAATTTTTAAAATTCCTCTCAGGGAATTCTTCCAAACACCTCCATGTTAAAGATATTGTAAGAGGACATGTCAAAACTGAAAATTTCATTGGAACGTTTTCATTACTCAAAGGGGTGTGGCCATGGTGATTTTTTCTTTGCCATGAACAGGAAGTAGAATTATCCTGGGCTTAGAAAACTTGTAGAGTCTTGAAACCTAAAAAATAAATAAATAAAAAAATAAAAAATCAGTGGGAATCTGAGCTGTCCATCGTGTGTTTTGGGTGGGCATTGCTTACTTGTTCAGTAAAGCCACTTACAATATTTCAGAAAATCAGGGTACATATTACCGAGGCCTTTGAAAATGCTCAAGCCTGTATGTCATCACAGGACCTACAAATAAGCCTCTTGGATTTATATTGTTAAACAACAGTAAATGTTTTTCTTTTTTTCATTTTGCATGTTGAAAGTTTTAAAAGTCCCTCTTCTCTCAGTGGAACCAAAATTAAGGCTATGCTGCCATCTTGTGATGATACAAAATACTGCAACACTATTCAGGACAGGGTCCAAACAGCAAGCAACACATTACAAAGTTTGTATGTGTCTATTTATCTATGAAAAGAGAAATGACAACCTGAGAGGAGATATAAAAGCAATCAAAAAAAAAATAATGAAGCAAACACGTACACATCTGTATCTCTGTATTTACTCTTCAATGACTGGATCATTCAGAAGACCATCAGTTAATGCTTTCAGCCACTCAGCCATTTTTCTCCTGTGGAATGAGCGCCCACACGAGGGAGAGGGAGTGAGGCTGCAAGAATGCGAGAGAAAGAGAAAGAGCGACTGAGCCATGCAGAGCAGAAAGAGGAGTGATGGAGTTGACATTACAGTCGTTTGTTTATTATTTAGAGCTGCATTCAAAATGTTCATGGCGCATTCCTCCTACCCGTTTGTTTGACTGCCAGAGTAATGACAAGCTCTGGATATAAATGAGGGCTATCACCTTCCATTTCTGTGAAAGTGTGAGTGTTGCAATGCTAACATAATGTATGGGTGCAGCCTTGTTGATGGCACCCAGCTGTTGCCATACATCCACAGTCGCAAAACACCCCAGTGTGAAACGGGTTGCGAGGGCCCGTCATCGCTGCTTGCAGCTGTAATTCCTCATTAAACTTTTATTCCCATCAGCTGTGACTGAGAGGAATCACAGTTAGAGAGTTTTCACATTAAAGTCTCAGGGTTAACAAACCCAACTATGGTTAAAGGAGGACCTGGGTCTGCTGTTTCTTTCTTTTTTTTTTTTTTTTAATCAAAGTTTGAATTTTACATTTTATGTCAAAATACGACAAATAACAAAAAAGAAAAAAACAAAAAAACATACTGAGAGCTATTCTACAAATACAAAAAATCACTAACAAAACACAATAAGGCATTAATGATACAAAACATATTAGACAATACATAAATATTTATATCTATCTAGAAGACAAGCTGAAATAAATGAAAAAAAAATACATAGGATGAGAATTAAAGAATATATGCTGTGAATCTCTGTTTAATCAGATAGGAGGCCTATAAAGAGCATGTGCGCCCCATTGACAACCTTCATCCCCCAGCCAACTTCAACCGCTGCACTAGGCACCTGCAGTTTTTCCAGGATAAAGTTGCCTCCATCCAGCAGCAACTTTCATCTGGACCTCCACCTCAGGATTTCACTTCACACCAGGACACCGCTCCTCCGCCTCACTGCCGTCTTTCCTGCTTCACACCCGTGGACACTCTCCAAGTGGCCGAATGGGTCAAGAAGGCCAAGGCATCCACCTGCTCCCTCGACCCCATGCCCACACCACTGGTGAAAGCATCTCTGTCTGTTCTGTGCCCCATCATGGTAGACATCATCAACACCTCATTATCATCTGGAACTGTCCCCTCATCCTTCAAAACTGCCTCAGTAACCCCCATCATCAAGAAGCCCGGGTCAGACCCGGAGGACCTCTCTAACTATCGACCGATCTCCAACCTTCCCTTCATCAGCAAAATTCTCGAAAAAGCAGCCGCTGCCCAACTCCAGCAAAACATGTCCAACCATGAGCTCCATGAACCTTTTCAATCAGGATTTCGCACTCACCACTGCACTGAGACCGCCCTTATCAAAATAACCAATGACCTCCTCACAGCTGCAGATTCTGGACACATCAGCCTCCTCATCCTCCTTGACCTAACCGCTGCCTTCGACACAATATCCCACACCATCCTCCTTCACCGCCTGTCTCACCATCTTGGCATCACTGGTACAGCTCTCTCCTGGTTTCACTCGTATCTCTCACAAAGAAAACAGTTTGTTACCATCGGCACCTCTCACTCATCCCCCGCCCCAGTTAACCAGGGCGTGCCTCAAGGCTCTGTTCTTGGACCTCTCCTTTTCACCATCTACATGCTTCCCCTTGGACAGATTATTCACAAACACGGTCTCAGCTTCCACTCTTATGCAGATGACACCCAACTCTATCTCAGCACCAAACCATCCACTCAGCTCCCTCCCCACTCCCTGGTAAACTGCCTCCACGACATCAAAGCCTGGATGACCTCTAACCAACTCAAACTCAACAGCAATAAAACAGAGCTCATGGTGGTGGCCCCCAAAGCGCTGCTGCAGAAGGTTGGAGATCTCATGCTCCATGTGGACGGGACCTCCATCTGTCCGTCCTCCGAGGTCCGAAACCTGGGCGTCATCCTGGACTCCACCCTCTCCTTCCAGTCCCACATAAAGTCTGTCACCAAATCTGCCTTCTATCATCTCAAGAACATCTCCAGACTCCGACCATCACTCCCTGATTCTGTGGCTGAAACACTCATTCATGCTTTCATAACCTCCCGCCTGGACTACTGTAATGGAGTCCTGTCTGGAGTTCCCAGCAAAACCCTGGACAGGCTTCAGTACGTCCAAAACTCTGCAGCTAGAGTTCTCAGCCGCACTAGACCCTGGCAACACATCACTCCGACCCTCATCCACCTCCACCGGCCCCCTATCAAGTCCCGTATCAACTACAAAGTCCTCCTCCTCACATACAAATCTCTCCATGCTCTGGCTCCCCAGTACCTTTCTGATCTCCTCCATCCATACACACCATCCCGCAACCTTCCATCTTCAGACACCGGCCTACTTTCCATGCCCAAAACCAAACTCTGAACCTATGGAGACAGAGCCTTCAGTGCTGCAGCCTCCACCCTCTGGAACACTCTTCCTGCAGACATCCGTAGCGCTCCATCTCTGGACGTCTCAATCACCACCTGTTCACCACAGCCTACAGTCTTCACTAAACCACCCTCACACTCATCCTACCCTCACATAGTTTGTCCATGTCTATGAGTTCCTGTAAAGCGTCCTTGGGTTTCTTGAAAGGCGCTATATAAATTCAAGATATTATTATTATTATTATTATTATTATTATTATTATTATTATATAACTCTTTGATATTTCAAATGTGGAGGAAAAAAATGAAAGTGTGTCAGATTTCATTAAACATGAGGGTTTTCACCAAAAACAGTTTAGTAATTTTCTATAAAAGTTCTATTTTCTTTTCTCTGTAAGGTTGTAGAAAGTGGCATAAAGCTTAAAAAACTTTGCTTGTGAATTAAAAATGTTCCCAACAATATAAATCACTGTCACAAAGGCATTTGTTGTTCTCATAGCAGTGCGTTATATCTTTCAGGGAGAAAGAGAGTAACTATGAGGTAAAGTCATGTTTTTTTTTGGTTTTTTTTGGGTTTTTTTCCAATAAACTGCCCTCTCAGAGAAAATGTGATGTATTTGTTAGCTACATGTGTTGTCATGTATGTCAGTCCCATGTAGAGTAGTGAGGATGTGGCCTCTCCTTAAATGAATGCTTTTACCACCGAGTTCTGGGAAAGTCAGGATGTGGCTCTTCATCCAAACTGTTTAAATGTTGATTCTGTTTCTGTCAAACCATCTGGGGTAAAACTGAGATTTGCTGCTGACGGAGATGTTGTCATTATTTCACGAGAGGGTTTCATGGGGGAGAAACTGGACAAAGCAAGAAAGGAAACTTAGACGATGTGACAGGAAGTAATTACAAAAGCGAGACCACCGATGTTGTTAAAAGGACGCTGCATGATCAGACCAGCTCATCCTGTTGGAGAGGTATTTGTATTTGTATACTGAACTGAAAAACTCACTAGATATCTGCATTTTGAGTAATTTAAATGTTTTAATGTATGATCGTTTTATATATATCTACTACTGTGGAGCACTTCGTGACTACTGTCTGGGAAAAGCGCTATACAAATAAAGTTTACTTACTTACTTCAATTTTATAACCTCCCCAGGATGCCGCCATGTTTTGGTCTGCGCTCTGCTGTGACGTCACGGTTCCGCAGCGCTCCTCGCCGTTTCTATGCAGTAACCTGTTTCAGACTGGCAGCCAATGAGAGCTGCATCTCAGAAACGCTGCACGAGACGCACGGACAATGATCAAATTTGAAGCCTCTTCTATTTTAAATTTGCACCATGAGCAGTTATCTGTCCATGTAGACGGGACAATGATCAATACAGATCCATATTTACCCTGTTGTAGCAAATATGTTCGTCCACACGGGTAGAACATGTTTGAATCTGTTTCCTGATGAACCAGGTGAAGACCACCAGCTAAAACACGTCTGTTTAATAAAGTTGTTCCCCAAACTCTGACTCTCTATGAAGCTTTCTGTTTCCACACAGTTCAGGTAAAGATAAACACAACGAAAACACTTCTGGTTCGTGCTTTTCAAAGTAAAAGTCCACATTAGCATTTCTTTAGAGAAACTCTGTTTGTATGTGCATACTGCTTTTATTTTGAAAAGCTCCCGGCACGCTTCCTCTCTGCACTGAATCAGTCGCTTCTAGGAGGTTCATAGAGGTCAAAGGTAGGAGGAATGACAGCAGGAGCAGAAGAACGGCGAGGCGCTCATGGAGCGCTGCAGAAATGTGATGTCACACCGCGAGCGCAGCCTCCCGGTAAGTTTGAGCTCAAATTTCCTCAACATGCAGATATGTGGGAGATTTAAGGAGCTTTACTGTTCAGTATACAGTACATCCATCCAGCAAGATGAGCTGGTCTGATCACGCAGGGTTCCTTTTAAAAAGAAGAAAGAACAAGAATGTTTGTCTGCTAGGCATTGTTTAAACCCAGTTACTTTAAAATTACTTAAAATATCAATGAAAGCCAGATTCTGGACCTCGCTACCGTTGGACAGAAAGATTAGGAATTCTGTTTTTCCTGATGAAATCAAGGAATAACTTGTTGATTTCTTTAGCTGTGGAATCCCTGACAAAAAGGGAAAGATACCCTCATCCTTGGATGGGAGAACCCTGCCTGAGCGTTAAGTCTCTGCAGCCAGAGGTTAAAGACCATCCCAGATTTAGAGATCTTTCCAGAAAAGTTCTAGTTATATGAATACCCAAGCACTGCACCGTGGTTTTTACCAGAATATTCTTAGAGTATTTTCACATTTGTGTAAGGGTAGTCAATCACATGTGGATATATTCAGCTTCAGACCTGATGCTAATGAACTAAATTCAGCGCCTTTTCCAGCTGATCTTTACTTTCATGACAGGCCGTGCCATCAGTGAGCTGAGAAATAATTCTGTCTATTAAATCTAGAAATGCCTTTAAAGTCTGAATCCTGAACTGTACGTAAAGACAGGAGCTCTAACATAAAAATGGTGGAACAGGGCGGCCTTGTCTGACTCCACGGTTCGTGTTAAATCTCTTAAATCTGATAAAGCTGTTTATTCCTGTGTGAAACATTTCAGTAGCATCAAGAAACGTTTTTCCAAAACCAAACAACTGAAGACGCTCTAAAAGAAAATGATGTTCAAGGGTGTCCACCGCTTTATAAAAGTCTAAATAAAGAACTAAAGTTTTGAGTCTAATAAATCTCCTCACCCTTATAGAACCAGACTGAGGCTCAGAAACGGACCTGTTTTTAATCTGTTTGCATGAACTGAGCCATTCTCTAGTCAGTTGTTGGAAAGGTCGTTGTTCTCTATCAACAGGTGATTTTTTCTGGCTTTGGATTTGGGGACATGACGCCCTGTTCCACTGTTGTGGTCATCTCTCTGTTCATGAACCAGTCTGTTACACTAGCGTTAAAGCTCTTATCTTTAAGAAGACTGAATCTCCAATAAGGAATCCTCGAAACCCCTCATTTTTATAATGATGTGATCTGACAGTGGAGGAATGAATGGACATTTCTTTGTCACGTGAAGAGCAGATGATGAAATAAAAAAAGATCAGTCCTGGAGCTAAAAGACAGATTTCTATTGGACCAGGTCAAATCTTGAATATCTGCCGTACATCAGAGATCAGGATGTATCTGTGATATAACCAGTCTGATCCACCCTCATCAAAGTCTCCACCTCTAATCAAACAGGAGTTTGGGTGTTTAGATTACCGTGGCCTTTCTGTCTTTGGGTTCCAGCTTTCAGGGGAGTAGAGGAGAAGATGGATCCATGGTGCCTTCAAGGTAGGTTCAGTCTTTTCAGCATTTGGTACATGTACTTCCTTCAGTTTTTCAGCGTCACTGATGCTAGCGTGGCGTCCGTTGTTTGTATCTTTTCTTGGCTAACACCTGCAGACATGTTTGCTGGTTCCTTTCAAATTTTTTTCGTTTTAGTTTTCTTAAACTTTTACTCGTTTCTGCAGTTTTTTTTCCTGGTACCGAGTAATTCAGGACTATTAAAAAAAAAACAAAAACAAAAACAAGACTTTTTTGGGTGTCCAGTCCGAAGTTTCCCCCCCCTCCTCCCACCAGTGCCATCATTGCTTCCTCCTGGGGTCTGCTGGTCTGGACTCTGGGTGAGACCAGGTGATCTCACAGCCACACCTACTAACACCTAATAACTGAGAGGAAGCCCAAGGAACCAGCCAGATGTCTGATAAGGGTAATACCAGCGTTACCCGAGGATCCCGATCGGCACATTAAATTCAGACAGGACTTTAGACTGGACATTTGATTCTTTTACTGAGTGGCACAGAGGTCAGGCTCCAGGGTAGCCACTGGGTCACTCACTCTCTCACTGGCCCACTCTCTCACTCGCCCACTCACTTTGAGAATCATTGCTTCAGATAAACATTGTCTGATGGTGGGTTAACCCTAACCCTAATTCTGATTGGTGCATTTACACCCTCCTGATTTTTCCATGCATCCACATCAGCATGAACGATCTTCACCATAGCTGTTTTAATTTTCTTTCTTTCATAACTTTTAACCTTTTTTTTCTCTCTCCAGAATAAACGGATGATTTAGGCTGGGGCTCCTCGAGCAGTGTGTTGATCTGGTTTTCCATAATTAGGTGGTTTCCTTGCATTACAGTACTCACAGCAGGGGGTCATGGAGTCCAAGGACAGCAGATTAGGAGGTTGTGCAGCTTTGCAGCAGATTAAAGGGTGATGATGTGTTTGTAACCATATTAGTCCTCATCCTGATAAACTCAGGATTACCGCCGCACCCAGAGGCACCAAGATCTCCTCCAAGACCGCCTCTAATCACAGTTTTTTTACAAGAAGCCCTGGCCGCTAAGCTAAGCTAAGCTGTGGCAAGCTCATTATCTCAGAGCTAGCTCTGCAGCGGCTATACTGTCCCAAAGCTCAGGCACTGTCTGACCCCTGTAGGTCAGAGGTCAGCGTCCTTGGGTCAGAGGAGGGGGCTGCTGGGTAAGAGGGCTGGGAGGGGGGTCTATACAAGGTGCCTGACAGGACAAACATGGACCAAAGGAACAATTGGTGTCCTGGATAATGACCCCTCTGTGGTCTTGATCTATAGTTTAGAGGGCGGCCTGCAGGAGTCTGTAGCTGTTAGACAGGAGGAGAGTGGACAGGAAGTAACCCTAAAAACTAAAACTGCCATCAGAGGGTGAGGGTTAGGGCTAGGGCTGTGAGCTCTTTAATAGGAAATGATTCATGTTCGTGGGTCGAGCCTCAGGACCCACCCTCAAAATGCCAATGAAAAAGTGCAACCCAAATTTCTGATCTTTTTTGACCAATCAGGTTTATCTAATAAAAGATTCCTCAGTTCAAACCTCAAAAATGCAAAACATGTCCATGACCCACTGTAAACCACTCTGTGACCCACTTTTGGGTCCGAACCCAACAGTTGAGAACCACTGATTTATTTTGTTTATAGATTTATACCCTACACTTAGGAGTTTAAATCCAACAAGATGCAAGGAATGTTTTTGAGTATTCACTGATTTATTCCTGTTTCTTATTTGAAAGCTTCATTGATACTGTTGAGAACATCCTTAGTCATGTGACTTAGACAGGAAGTCAGCTGTTCTGTTGGGAGATGATCTAAAGTCAAGGAATGATCTAAGAAAATAATAGTTTATCTGTTTGAATAATACGGTACGCTAACTCAACACCTAACACGTTTCCATGTCACCCTTTAGACCAGATATGGCAGTATAAACACACGAGAGTAGGACGAAACAGACACTAGGGGGAGCTGTCAACCCAACATGCTGTCAAAGAGTCCTACCTGATGTGAGACAGTCCTACCTGATCTGAAACAGTCCTACCTGATGTGAGACAGTTCTACCTGATCTGAGACAGTCCTACCTGATGTGAGACAGTCCTACCTGATCTGAAACAGTCCTACCTGATCTGAGACAGTCCTACCTGATCTGAGACAGTCCTACCTGATCTGAAACAGTCCTACCTGATGTGAGACAGTCCTACCTGATCTGAGACAGTCCTACCTGATGTGAGACAGTCCTACCTGATCTGAGACAGTCCTACCTGATCTGAAACAGTCCTACCTGATGTGAGACAGTCCTACCTGATCTGAAACAGTTCTACCTGATGTGAGACAGTCCTACCTGATCTGAAACAGTCCTACCTGATCTGAAACAGTCCTACCTGATCTGAGACAGTCCTACCTGATCTGAAACAGTCCTACCTGATGTGAGACAGTCCTACCTGATCTGAGACAGTCCTACCTGATGTGAGACAGTCCTACCTGATCTGAGACAGTCCTACCTGATGTGAGACAGTCCTACCTGATGTGAGACAGTCCTACCTGATCTGAGACAGTCCTACCTGATGTGAGACAGTCCTACCTGATGTGAGACAGTCCTACCTGATGTGAGACAGTCCTACCTGATGTGAGACAGTCCTACCTGTTCTGAGACAGTCCTACCTGATCTGAAACAGTCCTACCTGATGTGAGACAGTTCTACCTGATCTGAGACAGTCCTACCTGATGTGAGACAGTCCTACCTGATCTGAGACAGTCCTACCTGACCTGCAGATGACACTATCATATATCTTACAGCATCGGGCTCTCTGTCATTTCCAGGGAGTCTTTGATATTGTACAGGAAACTCTTTGTCAGTTAAACCTGGTTCTGAATCCTGATCAAACCAAACTCATGTTGTTTTCAAACTCAAAGAAAAAGGAGCTGAACCTCCCTCGTGTCACCACGTCTCAGGGTGATGTGATTGAGTCTGTGTCTTCCTATAAATATCTTGGATCCTAGATTGATGAGTCGCTGTCTTTTAAACTTCATTTTGATCAATTTGTAAAGAAGTTAAAGCTGAGACTGGGTTTTGCTTCAGGAATAAGTCTTGTTTTTCTTTTACTGCAAAGAAAAGACTTTTTTCTGCCACTTTTCTGCCTCTGATTGACTACGGTGATGTTCTGCACATGCATGCATCTTCTCAGTGCCTTAACTGTATAGATACTGTATACCACGGAGCACTGAGGTTTATAACCAACCATCAGTCCTTAACTCATCACTGTACTCTGTATGACTGAGTTAGTTGGCCTTCTTTGAACACGTGTGGGCTAAATTCGTGGCTTACCTTTTTTTTTTCTTTTTTATAAGGCTTTACTAAATCTGCTTCCATCATACTTGTGTGATTTTATTCATTTTAAAAGTTCTGGGAGCTTCAGTCTTCGCTCTGTGAATCAGTCGCTAAATTTATTTTTGCTTTCTGTTTCCAAAGTCCGTCTGTAAATGGGTAAAAGGAGTTGCAGGTGTGCTGCTCCTGCAGCCTGGAGTGTTCTTCAGGAGACCTTATGTCTTGAGGAGCTGGTCTCTCCAAATCTTTTTAAAGGTAGACTGAAGGCATTGGAGGATGATGGATCAGGTTGTGGATGTTTTGACTGATGACTTTCTGCTCTGTGGCCCAGATTTGGTTGTTTCTGTGATTGTAACTGCTTGTTTTTATGTCTTTGACTGTGCTGCTGCCTGTCTCAGCCAGGACACTCTTGTAAATGAAATTCTCAATCTCAAAGATGTTGAATCAGTTTAAATAAATGAAATAGCTAGAACCAGATCTTTGGAATCTCTGATAGCATGTTAATTTTCACCAGAAACTAAAACCAGACTAAAATGTTAGTGCTGGACCGTTGGGTGTTCCTAGTGCAGAGGTTCTCAGCTGGTGGATTTATTTTATCCTAGTCCATGTTTTCTTTATGACTAAACTTTGATTGTTTTCTCAATATTTTCACTCCTTTATCTCCTAATCTGGGATTAGAAAAGCTGGCTTTAAAAGAACAACAGCGACAACAACATCGGACTTTTCATATTTTTCCAGCTTAAACAGAAACTCAAGTGTCTACTTGTTTGTCCTCTCAGGGCTCCTGTAGTGTTGTTCTTCTTAAACATGTCCTGTGTATGTTCAGGTTTTCTTCCCTCTGTGGTCCAAACTAACACTTTTTTATCAAACATATTTTAATGTCTCTGATGACTCTTTTGGGGGATAGGGACACCCCTGCTCCAGCCCAGACTGTCTCATCCACACGTTCATGTTGGAACCCTCTTTGGTGAGGATGACTTAATCTGTGATTTCTGTCCAGATGGAGCTGGAAAGCGAAGGGGGAAGGCGGAGTAAAAGGAGGAGAAAAGGAAGAGGAAGTGGGCAGACAATGAGCCACACGGAGCGAGCAGACTGCTGTTTAGGCCCTGAAAGTGAGGAATGTGTGTGACAGCCAAAGTACCAACCTCCACAGCCAGGACCAGGGCACGGTGGCACGCTCCACCATCAACATGGCCCTGCAGCCTGGGAATGCGTGTGGCGGGTGCAGCACCCTGGGTGGGCTGGCCTGTTCAGCTGCCTGCTGGCACCATGGGTGTCTGGGATTCAGAGATCTACCAGAGCAGCTCAGAGCAGGGAGCAGCTGTTTGTAGGATGAAACACTAAGACAGCACCCTAAAAGGCTGACTGGGACCACAGAGACATAGGCCTACTGGGCTGACTGGGACCACAGAGACATAGGTCTACTGGGCTGACTGGGACCACAGAGACATAGGCCTACTGGGCTGACTGGGACCACAGAGACATAGGCCTACTGGGCTGACTGGGACCACAGAGACATAGGTCTACTGGGCTGACTGGGACCACAGAGACATAGGCCTACTGGGCTGACTGGGACCACAGAGACATAGGCCTACTGGGCTGACTGGGACCACAGAGACATAGGCCTACTGGGCTGACTGGGACCACAGAGACATAGGCCTACTGGGCTGACTGGGACCACAGAGACATAGGTCTACTGGGCTGAATGGGACCACAGAGACATAGGCCTACTGGGCTGACTGGGACCACAGAGACATAGGCCTACTGGGCTGACTGGGACCACAGAGAGACATAAGCTTACTGGGCTGAATGGGACCACAGAGACATAGGCCTACTAGGCTGACTGGGACCACAGAGACATAGGCCTACTGGGCTGACTGGGACCACAGAGACATAGGTCTACTGGGCTGAATGGGACCACAGAGACATAGGCCTACTGGGCTGACTGGGACCACAGAGACATAGGCCTACTGGGCTGACTGGGACCACAGAGACATAGGCCTACTGGGCTGACTGGGACCACAGAGAGACATAAGCTTACTGGGCTGAATGGGACCACAGAGACATAGGCCTACTGGGCTGACTGGGACCACAGAGACATAGGCCTACTGGGCTGACTGGGACCACAGAGACATAGGCCTACTGGGCTGACTGGGACCACAGAGACATAGGTCTACTGGGCTGAATGGGACCACAGAGACATAGGCCTACTGGGCTGACTGGGACCACAGAGACATAGGCCTACTGGGCTGACTGGGACCACAGAGAGACATAAGCTTACTGGGCTGAATGGGACCACAGAGACATAGGCCTACTAGGCTGACTGGGACCACAGAGAGACATAAGCTTACTGGGCTGAATGGGACCACAGAGACATAGGCCTACTGGGCTGACTGGGACCACAGAGACATAGGCCTACCGGGCTGACTGGGACCACAGGGAGACATAGGCCTACTGGGCTGACTGGGACCACAGAGAGACATAAGCCTACTGGGCTGACTGGGACCACAGAGACATAGGCCTACTGGGCTGACTGTGACCACAGAGAGACATAAGCCTACTGGGCTGACTGGGACCACAGAGAGACATAAGCCTACTGGGCTGACTGGGACCACAGAGACATAGGCCTACTGGGCTGACTGTGACCACAGAGAGACATAAGCCTACTGGGCTGACTGGGACCACAGAGAGACATAAGCCTACTGGGCTGACTGGGACCACAGAGACATAGGCCTACTGGGCTGACTGGGACCACAGAGACAAAGGTCTACAGGGCTGACTGGGACCACAGAGAGACATAAGCCTACTGGGCTGACTGGGACCACAGAGAGACATAAGCCTACTGGGCTGACTGGGACCACAGAGACATAGGCCTACTGGGCTGACTGGGACCACAGAGACATAGGTCTACAGGGCTGACTGGGACCACAGAGACATAGGCCTACTGGGCTGACTGGGACCACAGAGACATAGGCCTACCGGGCTGACTGGGACCACAGGGAGACATAGGCCTACTGGGCTGACTGGGACCACAGAGAGACATAAGCCTACTGGGCTGACTGGGACCACAGAGACATAGGCCTACTGGGCTGACTGTGACCACAGAGAGACATCAGCTTGGCACTGGGGCTCTATGGACCTGACCCGTTTAGATCCTGTGTCAGACTCAGAGCCATCAAAGCGGCTCTTTCTGTGTAAGGTGGTCCAGAGTTGAGAGACAGATGTCACTTTTCTTGTTAAAATGTAGAAACCCTGGTTAAGATGAATTTTATCATGACTCTGTGAACAAACAGGAGGAACTAAGAACCATTTGAGCCTTTAGGGCACCCTGGAGGAACATTATCAGTTCGGTACCAAGAGGACACCAAAGACAGGATACAGTATCGGTCTACCTAGAGGGCCTTCATCAGAACAATCTACCCCTGATTCCACCAAGACGCTTCATTGAAACACTATAATAAAGGGGGCCATCACCCCCTAGTGTGCCTCTACAGTGGCCCCTAGTGTGTCTCTTCAGGGGCCTCTAGTGTGTCTCAACAGGGGCCTCTAGTGTGTCTCTTCAGGGGCCCCTAGTGTGTCTGCTACAGGGGCCCCTGGTGTGTCTCTTCAGGTGCCCCTAGTGTGTCTCAACAGGGGCCCCTGGTGGGTCTCTTCAGGGGCCTCTAGTATGTCTCAACAGGGGCCTCTAGTGTGTCTCTTCAGGGGCCCCTAGTGTGTCTCTTCAGGGGCCTCTAGTGTGTCTCTTCAGGGGCCCCTAGTGTGTCTCTTCAGGGGCCTCTAGTGTGTCTCTTCAGGGGCCCCTAGTGTGTCTCAACAGGGGCCCCTAGTATGTCTCAACAGGGGCCCCTAGTGTGTCTCTACAGGGGCCTCTATTGTGTCTCAACAGGGGCCTCTAGTGTTTCTGCTACAGGGGCCCCTGGTGTGTCTCAACAGGGGCCCCTGGTGTGTCTCTTCAGGTGCCCCTAGTGTGTCTCAACAGGGGCCCCTGGTGTGTCTCTTCAGGTGCCCCTAGTGTGTCTCAACAGGGGCCCCTGGTGGGTCTCTTCCAGGGCCCCTGGTGTTTGTCTATGCTGTGAAGGTGTCATGCCCTGACCCCGGCGTTGCCCCCTCCTCCAGGTTAGGGGGCCTCACCGGGGTCACATATGGCGTGTCCTCAGGCTGACGGAGGTCGGGGCCAATCAGACGGTTTGTTGACTCTTGGAGAGGAAGGTGCAGCAGCTTCTGTTTCTGGAATAATCGGCTCCTGTTTTTACTCTGACTGCTGCCCCTCATGTCTATTTATTCATTTCCCATCATTAAGGTTCCTTTGATCCTGACCCTGGGAACCTGGACCGTTAGAGGAAGCTATGGTGGCTGGGAAGGGGAAACTCAAAGCCTGATTCAGGCCATGTTTGTACAAATTCACTGAAAATTGAATCATTTCTGATTGAAAACTAGTTCAGCATTCCAAAGACAATGTTATGATTCCTTTTCTATAACCCCCCCCCCCAGACTGAGAGTCTATAGCTCTTCCTTTAAACCTCGGTCTGTAGATGAGGACTCCTGAAGCCCCCTCCTCCCTCAGAGTGGCCCCACAGACCCAGTCCCATGAATCTGAACATGAACGCTCCATGGGCAGCGGGATAAAATGTTGGAAAACTGGTGACCTTTGTCAGGATTCCTTATGTTGCTCTGATGTTTAGGGATGCGGATCCTAAGTTCTCCTTTTGTGTTCCCGACATAAAAACTATGTGGACTTGGACATGGACTGTTGTAGAACAGAAACATCTCTCGACCAGTCAGATCTCTCAGAGATATCAGCTCTGCTACGGCTGCATCCACCATCATCTCTGCACTGACCACAAGAGTTAACAGGAATCAAGTCACCTCATCTAAACCACGCCTGTAGCTCCGCCTTTTTCTCCTCAGGTGATACTGATTGGAGCTTTTTAAAATTCCAGCTGACTATAATGACATGTCCAGATTTTTCAGAGCGGTTCACATCAGGGTAGACTTCCTGTCTGCTCTCCTCTTCCTCAATGGTCTGCTTTCACATCAGACCGAGCACACCTGCATTAACAGCCTGGGACAGCAGGTGGCAGTATGCACGTACCGTTTTTAAACCCACCAAGAAGAAGATAGGAGGACAGTCCACCATGGAGACCACTAGGGTCAGATCATGTGTATTTCCTGAAAACACCAGAGTCCTTCCTGCTTGTTCCATCTACCCACAGCTCAGAGGATGAGACCCAGCAGGACCATGGTGTCTCTACACACTAACCAGCCTCCATACTCAGGCCTGGCTGGGCTCACGTCTCCTTCCTGTGTCTGAATCCACCTGAATCACACGCCAGACCAGCCCTTCAGGCAGACTATGGGGGATAAGGGGAAGGTCATTGTCATCATACTGGAGTTTGATACAATAATACAACTAAATGACAGTCTGCAGCAGGCTCATGAACGTACACAGTCCGACAGGAGGAGGGGCAGTATGCAAATCCACCAAGGAGAGGGGACAGCCATGGAGACTACTGTTTTATTCATGCCAGCAATGGAGGCCTTCCTGGCTAAAATGGATATTTTCATAGTCTAAAGACTAACCTGACCAACGCTTTTCATGATCCACATCTATCCACAGAGACCTGAAAGGGCTGGCTGAACAGACTGCACCGTCTGAGAATAGACAGGAGGCGTTACAGATGACTCTACAACTCCACACACTGAACACGCACCTGAGTCATACCCAAGACCTCCTGAGTCATACCCGAGACCTCCTGGATCATACCTAAGACCACCTGAGTCATACCTGAGACCTCCTGAGTCATACCTGAGACCTCCTGAGTCATACCTGAGACCTCCTGAGTCATACATGAGACCTTCTGAGTCATACCTGAGACCTCCTGAGTCATACCTGAGACCTCCTGAGTCATGCCTGAGACCTTCTGGATCATACCTGAGACCTTCTGAGTCATACCTGAGACCTCCCCAGTCATACCTGAGACTTCCCGAGTCATACATGAGACCTCCTGAGTCATACCTGAGACCTCCTGAGTCATACCTGAGACCTCCTGAGTCATATCTGAGACCTCCTGAGTCATACTTGAGACCTTCTGAGTCATACCTGTCAGAGCCGAGACCCCGGACAGAACAGAACGTCAGAGTCCGCCACAGACGGCAGACCTGGGACACTTTAGAGCTTCCATACTTGTTTCAGGGTGTCAGCCAGGTCTCTGCCCTGGTATTTAGACTCAGTCCATCCTCGGGATGTGGTCTTCAACAGGACCACAGGAATCAGTAGTCATGTCTTTGAGATGAGGACTTCACAAACTGAGCATCAGAATGGAGGAGAAAGGTTGTTTATTGATCACGCCATGGCAGTCTGGCACGTCTTCAGTCCACATTCTGACCCTACTGTCCAAACGTGTCAGCAGAAATCCAGACCAGACAGCGTGTTCCCAGTCATCTACCGTCTGGTCTAGGATCTGTGTGACCCAGAGCCACTGCTCGCTGATCAGATGACAGGAAGTGACCCGGTGTGGTCTTCTGCTGCTGTCCCCCATCTGCCCCAGGCTTAGACATTCTCGGAGAAGATCTGAGAGAACACTTGGACCAACAAGCTGATGAAGACCCTCAGACATGGTCTCTACCAGGTCTACAGGAGACCACTGGTGGCTGCCATGTGATTGGCTCTAGCAGCATGATTCCTGTGTCCCTCCTGAAGACCACCTTCTGTGGATACCAGACCCTTCTTCCTCTCATAGATAGATGAAATCTTTACCCAGAATCCCTTCTGTCTCTGTGACCCTGGTCTTTATGAGCAGACGTCATATATTTGTCCCTCTCTTCTTTAGTCTGGAGCTCTCCAGACCTTCTGAGTCATACCTGAGACCGTCTGAGTCATACCTGAGACCTCCTGAGTCATACCTGAGACCATCTGAGTCATACCTGAGACCTCCCGAGTCATACCTGAGACTTCCTGAGTCATACCTGAGACCTCCTGAGTCATACCTGAGACCTTCTGGGTTATACCTGAGACCTCCCGAGTCATACCTGAGACTTCCTGAGTCATACCTGAGACTTCCTGAGTCATACCTGAGACTTCCTGAATCATACCTTAGACTTCCTGAGTCATACCTGAGACCTCCTGAGTCATACCTGAGACCTCCTGAGTCATACCTGAGACCTTCTGGGTTATACCTGAGACCTTCTGAGTCATACCTGAGACCTCCTGAGTCATACCTGAGACCTCCTGAGTCATACCTGAGAGCTCCTGAATCATACCTGAGACCTCCTGAGTCATACCTGAGACCTCCTGAGTCATACCCGAGACCTCCTGAATCATACCTGAGACCTCCTGAGTCATACCTGAGACCTCCTGAGTCATACCCGAGACCTCCTGAATCATACCTGAGACCTCCTGAATCATACCTGAGACCTCCTGAGTCATACCCCAGACCTCCTGAATCATACCTGAGACCTCCTGAGTCATACCTGAGACCTCCTGAGTCATACCCGAGACCTCCTGAATCATACCTGAGACCTCCTGAATCATACCTGAGACCTCCTGAGTCATACCCCAGACCTCCTGAGTCATACCTGAGACCTTCTGAGTCATACCTGAGACCATCTGAGTCATACCTGAGACCTTCTGAGTCATACCCGAGACCTCCTGAATCATACCTGAGACCTCCTGAATCATACCTGAGACCTCCTGAGTCATACCTGAGACCTTCTGAGTCATATCTGAGACCTCCTGAGTTATACCTGAGACCTCCTGAGTCATGCCTGAGACCTCCTGAGTCATATCTGAGACCTCCTGAGTTATAACTGAGACCTCCTGAGTCATGCCTGAGACCTCCTGAGTCATATCTGAGACCTCCTGAGTTATAACTGAGACCTCATGAGTCATACCTGAGACCTCCTGAATCATACCTGAGACCTCCTGAGTCTTACCTGAGACCTCCTGAGTCATACCTGAGACCTCTTTAGTCATACCTATAGACACCACCTGAGTCATACCTGAGACCTTCTGAGTCATACCTGAGACCTCCTGAATCATACCTGAGACCTCCTGAGTCATATCTGAGACCATCTGATTCATACCCGAGACTTCCTGAGTCATACCTGAGACCTCCTGAGTCATACCCGAGACCTCCTGAATCATACCCGAGACCTCCTGAGTCATACCCCAGACCTCCTGAGTCATACCTGAGACCTTCTGAGTCATACCTGAGACCATCTGAGTCATACCTGAGACCTTCTGAGTCATATCCGAGACCTCCTGAATCATTCCTGAGACCTCCTGAATCATACCTGAGACCTCCTGAGTCATACCTGAGACCTTCTGAGTCATATCTGAGACCTCCTGAGTTATACCTGAGACCTCCTGAGTCATGCCTGAGACCTCCTGAGTCATATCTGAGACCTCCTGAGTTATAACTGAGACCTCCTGAGTCATGCCTGAGACCTCCTGAGTCATATCTGAGACCTCCTGAGTTATAACTGAGACCTCATGAGTCATACCTGAGACCTCCTGAATCATACCTGAGACCTCCTGAGTCTTACCTGAGACCTCCTGAGTCATACCTGAGACCTCTTTAGTCATACCTATAGACACCACCTGAGTCATACCTGAGACCTTCTGAGTCATACCTGAGACCTCCTGAATCATACCTGAGACCTCCTGAATCCTACCTGAGACCACCTGAATCCTACTTGAGACCACCAGAATCCTAACTGAGACCACCTGAATTTTACCTTAGACCACCCAAGTCATTCCTAAGGCCATTCAAACCATACGTGAGACCTCCTGAGTCATGCCTGAGACCTCCTGAGGCCACCTGACCCACTTCCAGTGGCCTGAACTTTGGTATCTATGGCCTGTGTTCACACAGACCAAATGAAACCAGACATGGCCCACATCTGGGTCAGAGAGTTCTGGTCTAATGGCCTGATGATGATGATGATCTGAGCTCATTCTTGAATCCAGTTTGAATATACCCTTTAAGATGATACACAGGAGAATCAAAATATGAACACATCTAGGAAACACATTAGTTTCCTCCTGTGGGCTGCAGTCATTGAACTTGCTCTCCTTCTCACCAGGTGAGATGAGGCTCTGTTCATGTTTTCTCTGCATTAAATCCAGGTATGCAGCAGATGAGTTCACTTTTCATTGGAAATTCTCTGAGGAGTTTTACTATCACTTTCTCTCCTCCATGTTTGCAGCCTTAAACTAGAGCACGCATGGAGCAGGATGTTGAACTCTGAGGAGGTTTGCTCTCTCTTGGAGAAAAAACGCTCAGACTCACAGCCGCTCCGTGCCTTTTAAAGCCACCACTGTTTGTCTGCCTCTACATTTGCTGTCTGGCTCTGGTATTTATGTGAAGTTGTCTCTTTATGCTGTCCTTTCAGCACGCCAAGACACAGAGCTGCTGCACCCTCCCACCCACCCGCCTGCAGTATAGTACAGTAGTGGGGCGACAGAAGGAGATGTGAGGCGATAGCCCCCTTTTTTCAGGGCAGAAAAAGACCCCAATTGTGTCTGAACGCCCTCCTCTCCCTCGCCTCGCCTCGCCTCGCATGCCTCTGGAAGTGCAAAGAAAAGAGAGAAAGAGATTTAGAGAAAGGGAGAGGGAAGGAGGGAAGGCTGGTTCGCTGTGCAGCTGCTCCTGCGGAGGCCTTTGGATTACATCAGAGTGGCCGAGAAGAAAGGGACGAGAGGAGAGAGAGAGGAGAGGGAGAGGGGGGCGCCCGCAGGAGGCTGTGAGGCACACTCCACAAATCAGACGTCTTTTTTTACCCAGCTTTCTCTCTCCTGCTCCCTCGCTCACCCACTCGCTCTATCTCAATCCAGGGTTGTAGAGCAGCGGCCCTCCACAGAGCTATCATTGTTAGCACGCTGGAGTGGACGCACGCACACGCACGCACGCCACAAACACGAGAGGAAGTTACAAGTTACTCGTCCTCTGGTTACGGTGGCCTCTGAGGTTCTAGTCAACTTCAGTTTCAGGATTTCTGATGTGAGAAAAACAGAGTTTGAGTTTGTTCTGGTTTTGGACGATCAGGATGTCTGGCCCTAAAAGATCAGAACCAGTATCTTTAAAGACGAAGGAGAATTTCATCAATGAGACATCCAGAATAACAACCGACCAATCAGAGAAACTCTTCATAGATAGACGTGCCTTTTCCATGTGGACACGTCAGAGCCGAGACCCCGGACAGAACAGAACGTCAGAGTCCGCCACAGACGGCAGACCTGGGACACTTTAGAGCTTCCATACTTGTTTCAGGGTGTCAGCCAGGTCTCTGCCCTGGTATTTAGACTCAGTCCATCCTCGGGATGTGGTCTTCAACAGGACCACAGGAATCAGTAGTCATGTCTTTGAGATGAGGACTTCACAAACTGAGCATCAGAATGGAGGAGAAAGGTTGTTTATTGATCACGCCATGGCAGTCTGGCACGTCTTCAGTCCACATTCTGACCCTACTGTCCAAACGTGTCAGCAGAAATCCAGACCAGACAGCGTGTTCCCAGTCATCTACCGTCTGGTCTAGGATCTGTGTGACCCAGAGCCACTGCTCACTGATCAGATGACAGGAAGTGACCCGGTGTGGTCTTCTGCTGCTGTCCCCCATCTGCCCCAGGCTTAGACATTCTCGGAGAAGATCTGAGAGAACACTTGGACCAACAAGCTGATGAAGACCCTCAGACATGGTCTCTACCAGGTCTACAGGAGACCACTGGTGGCTGCCATGTGATTGGCTCTAGCAGCATGATTCCTGTGTCCCTCCTGAAGACCACCTTCTGTGGATACCAGACCCTTCTTCCTCTCATAGATAGATGAAATCTTTACCCAGAATCCCTTCTGTCTCTGTGACCCTGGTCTTTATGAGCAGACGTCATATATTTGTCCCTCTCTTCTTTAGTCTGAAGCTCTCCAGTGAAGAAGAGCAGCCGTTGTTCTTCCTGCTCCTGGGAGGAACAGAGGAATGGGATCGTTCTCCGCCTGGTGCTGAGGGAAGAGGAGCATCCACATTTAGGTGGACTGAGCTCTTCCGTTAATCACAGAAACTTCTAATCCATCGTCCCTGAGATCTGGTTCTTCTCTGACCATGGTTCTGGATCTGGATTGGTCCAGCTGGGACCCCTCCAGCCATCATCAGCTCCAGAGCTATAAATATCTGGGTAAGGTCACTGATGACAGGTGGATGCTGTCTGCAGAAAAGAACATCATCGATGGCGCTGAGAGATGTTTTTCTCTTGTGTTATTGAATCTGGCTGAACTTTATCATTTGCTTCGGGTCCCTCAGTGTCAAAAATCACAACAGATTGCAGGGTGTTTAAGAATCTGTGGTGAAATTTCAGGTTGGACCCTTACCCCCCTAACTCATGTGTTCAGAGATAAGATCCTCAGAGGCCCGGTCCATGCTTGCTGATCGCAGCCGTCTGTTTTTTTCTGAGTTCGAGCTGTTACCATCCGGTCACAGATTCAGCCTGCAGCATGCAGGACAAAAAGTCTTTAGTAGTTAGCTGTGTACCTGTGTCATTTCTTATTAAGTATGTTTAGTGTTGTCTCTTCTGCTTCTGTTTATTGTGTTTATGCTGTTTTTATGTGTTTGTGATTGTCTGGATGTTTGACTGCTGGCTGCTAAACAGGGATAATAAAGTGAACCTTGAACCTTCTCCAGCTAAAACTCCAGTCACTACCACTGAAGTAGTGAGGCACTGATCCAGCTCTCTGGGCTCCAGTACTGATCCAGTACCAGGACTTTGGGGCTCTGCTGATACCAGTCAAATAGAGAGAAGTTAAATGAACCCTCTGTTTCCTCATTTTTCAGCTGGATTAGACTGGGAACCACTAATGAGCAGCATCAATGGGTACAACCACTATGAATAAATATCAGTTAAAATAATCAGAATCTGTCCCAGGGACACCCCTAAAATACACCAAGTCCGTCTGTGCTCCACCACAGCTGCGCTGCAGTTTGACTGAGTTTGCAGCATGGAGCAACACCGCTGGACTGCTAGACCCGGGAGTCTGGGGGGTTGGACAGTAGTTCCAGAATCACACCTGGCCGTGAGAGTAGAAACAACTGACGTGCTATAAAACATGAAAAACACACCTGAAGCTATTGCTCTGAACTGCAAGAGAACGATGAAGTTGCCTGTATTGGTCTCTGTTTTGTTCTTTCGTGTGAATGTGTATGCTTCCAGCATGGGTCAGAAAGGCATCATAAAAAAAAAATTAGCTTCCTCCTGATCCGCTGACCTGCTGACTCTGCAATGCCCCATTATGTCTTTATCGATGCAGTGAAATGAAAAAGAGCCTGGCTTCAGTCTGGTGTCAACACGGAGTATTTTATTCTGAAATTGAACTGGGTATTTTAATTTCGTGTCGGTAACACCTCTAGTCCCATATGGTCTGCCCCGTGCTGCAGTTACGTGCAGGTCTAAGACATCTAAAAGAAAAAAACAAGTCCAGCGTATCTAAAAGCTGTGAGCTCCAGACTGCTGGAGCTCTGCTGGAGCAGTGACAGACCAGAGCAGGGCTGGTGGAGCTCTCTGACTAAAACCAAAACCTCCCTGCGATGTTGTGATATTAGTGATGTTGGTGGTGGTTGTGATGTTTTTGATGTGTCTGATGTCTGTGATGGTTGTGATGGTTGACATGGTTGTGGTTTTTATGGTTGTGATAATTGTGGTGTTTCTGATGGTGTTGATGTTTGTGATGGTTGGGATTGTTGTGATGTTTGAGATGTTGGTGATTGTTTTTATGGTTGTGATGTTTGTGATGTTGGTGATGGTTGTGATGGTTGTAATGTTGGTGATGGTTGTGATGGTTGTGATGTTTGTGATGTTAGTTATGGTTGTGATGGTTGTGATGTTTGAAATGTTGGTGATGGTTGTGATGTTGGTGATGGTTGTGATGTTGGTGATGGTTGTGATGGTTGTGATGTTGGTGATGGTTGTGATGGTTGTGATGTTTGTGATGTTTGTGATGGTTGTGATGGTTGTGATGTTTGAAATGTTGGTGATGGTTGTGATGTTTGTGATGTTGGCGATGGTTGTGATGGTTGTGATGTTGGTGATGGTTGTGATGGTTGTGATGTTTGTGATGGCTGTGCTGTTTGCGATGGTTTTGATGTTTGTGATCGTTGTGATGTTTGTGGTGGTTTTTATGGTTGTGATAATTGTGATGTTTCTGATGGTGTTGATGGTTGTGATGGTTGTGATGTTAGTTATGGTTGTGATGTTTGTGATGGATGTGATGGTTGTGATGTTTGAAATGTTGGTGATGGTTGTGATGGTTTTGATGTTGGTGATGGTTGTGATGTTTGTTATGTTTGTGATGGTTGTGATGGTTGACATGGTTGTGGTGTTTGTGATGTTTGTAATGGTTGTGATGGTTGACATGGTTGTGGTGTTTGTTATGTTTGTGATGGTTGTGATGGTTGACATGGTTGTGGTGTTTGTGATGTTTGTGATGGTTGTAATGTCTGAGATGTTGGTGATGGTTGTGATGGTTGTGATGTTTGTGATGTTGGTGATGTCTGTGATGTTTGTGATGGTTGTGATGTCTGAGATGTTGGTGATGGTTGCGATGGTTGTGATGGTTGTAATGGTTGGGATAGTTGTGATGTTAGTTATGGTTGTGATGTTTGTGATGGATGTGATGGTTGTGATGTTTGAAATATTGGTGATGGTTGTGATGTTGGTGATGGTTGTGGTGTTTTTGATGTCTCTGATGTCGGTGATGGTTGTGATGGTTGTGATGGTTGTGATAGTTGTGATGTTAGTTATGGTTGTGATGTTTGTGATGGATGTGATGGTTGTGATGTTTGAAATATTGGTGATGGTTGTGATGTTGGTGATGGTTGTAATGTTTGTTATGTTTGTGATGGTTGTGATGGTTGTGATAATTGTGATGTTTGTGATGTTTGTGATGGTTGTAATGTTTGTGATGGTTGTAATGCTTGTGATGGTTGTGATGGTTGTGATGTTGGTGATGGTTGTGATGGTTGTGATGGTTGTGATGTTGGTGATGGTTGTAATGCTTGTGATGGTTGTGATGGTTGTGATGGTTGTGATGTTTGTGATGTTGGTGATGGTTGTGATGGTTGTGATGTTGGTGATGGTTGTGATGGCTGTGCTGTTTGCGATGGTTTTGATGTTTGTGATGGTTGGGATTGTTGTGATGTCTGTGATGTTTGTGATGTTTGTGATGTTTGTGGTGGTTGTGATGATTATGATGTTTGAGACGTTGGTGATTGTTGGTGATGGTTGTGATGTTTGTGATGGTTGTGATGTCTGAGATGTTGGTGATGGTTGTGATGGTTGTGATGTTTGTGATGTTTGTGATGGTTGGGATTGTTGTGATGTCTGTGATGTTTGTGATGTTTGTGATGTTTGTGGTGGTTGTGATGATTATGATGGTTGAGACGTTGGTGATTGTTGGTGATGTTTGTGATGTTTGTGATTGTTGTGATGTCTGTGATGTTTGTGATGGTTGTGATGTCTGAGATGTTTGTGATGGTTGCGATGGTTGTGATGGTTGTAATGGTTGTGATGGTTGGGATGTTAGTGATGTTTGTGGTGTTTTTGATGTCTCTGATGTCTGTGATGGTTGTGATGGTTGTGATAGTTGTGATGTTAGTTATGGTTGTGATGTTTGTGATGGTTGTGATGTTTGTGATGTTGGTGATGGTTGTGATGGTTGTGATGGTTGTGATGGTTGTAATGGTTGTGATGGTTGTGATGGTTGTAATGGTTGTGATGGTTGTGATGGTTGTGATGTTTGTGATGGTTGTGATGTTTGTGATGTTGGTGATGGTTGTGATGGTTGTGATGGTTGTGATGGTTGTAATGGTTGTGATGGTTGTGATGGTTGTGATGGTTGTGACGGTTGTGACAGTTGTGACGGTTGTGATGGTTGTGATGTTGGTGATGGTTGTGATGTTTTTGATGGTTGTAATGGTTGTTATGGTTTGTGATGTTGTTGATATTTGTGATATTGGTGATTTTTGTGATGGTTGTGATTGTTGTGATGTTTGCCATGGGGATCAGAGTCCCCACCCCCACAACACACACACAAATACAGAGCTTGTCCCTACTTGTTAGTTTCGTTTTTTTAAAACCACAGTCAAGGTGAATCAAACAATCATGTTCTTTTTCAGAGATTTCATGTTTCTGAGTTTCGATGCTCTACAAAACATTTATCTTCCAAAATCTTAACCCTTCTCTACATTCGGCAGCTTTGGAAGAGGTTTTTGTGGTTCAGAGGAGAATCTGATGTTTTTATGTGGGACCAACAGGTATGTATGAGGAGATGTGTTAGGAATGTGGTGGACAGATGTCAACATAAAGGCTGTGGGCCTGCAGAGGAGGAGGAGGAGGAGGAGGAGGAGGAGGCACTGGGGGAGCACAGAGTGGCCTCAGCTTTTTGAAAGTGAATTTCCTTTCCTGCAGCTAGAGATTAGCGGGCCCTTTAATGCTAATGGCTGCTCCAAATGGTGGTAGATAAAACTGAGGGAGGGTAGTTTAGATCAGGACTGAGGCTGTACGCTCATTTCCTCATCACTGATCTCTGATTCTGGTTTGCAGGACGGTTCCTGAGTCAGGCTCCACGTTTGTGTCCCTAGGAGGAGTAGTGAGTCTTTAGTGAGACTTACTTCTTTAGGTTGTAGTTTCACGGTGGGGACATTAGACCATGAGTGATAAGCTCCTCTCCTGTTGTTTTAGATCAGTGGTTCTCAGCTGGTTGGGCCAAGGGACCCACCATCAACTCCACAAAGGGAATTATTACAACCAAAATTCTGGAGATGTTTTTGGTCAATCAGATATATTTAATACAAAAAGAAGAGGTATAACAAAAAAAAAAAATCCATAAAATGTCCAGGGTCTCAACCATGCCAAACTGGTTTAAAGGGACATTTCAATATTTTTGAAGTCAGGTTTTATACAATACTTATCGATAGTTGTGACATTATCCTCCAGACATTTGTGTTCTCTCTTTAAGAAGAGTGAGCTGGAGGATCAGAGTATACAGCTCTACAGACAGGTACAGATGTTCCATGTCATTCAGAGAGTTAAAGGTAAAATGGACCAAAAACAACACAGTACTGGCTCATTCACATTCTTCTTGCTGGAGTGACGTCTGGATTTGATTCGACCACTCCAGAACATTCCCCATGTTGTTTTTAAATCATTTCTGTGTAGCGTTCTCTTATTGCTTCAGCTCATTGTCTGAATCAAAAATCAAACTTAATAAACTGTAGTTCTCTGTCAGACTGAAGAAGATTGTCCTACAAAAATCATTTTCCTCTTTACCTTCACAAACCCTCCAGGGTCGGCTGCTGAAAAGCATCCCCACGGCATGATGCTGCTGAGAAGCAACCCCACGGCATGATGCTGTCCTCACCGTGCTCCACAGTGGGGATGGTGTGTTTGTGGTGATGTCAGTGTTTGGCATCTCTATCCAGGTCTAGTTATTACTTTAATAATGAAATTATTATTATCATTATTATTTTTTTTTATTCTTAGTCTTATCATTTTTATTATTGTTATTATTATTATTATTATAATTTTTTATTATTATTACTATTATTATTGTTGTTGTTGTTGTTATTGTCATTATTATTATTATTATTATTTTTTATTATTGTTGTTGTTGTTGTTGTTGTTGTTGTCGTTGTCGTTGTCCATCCATCCATCCATCTTCTTCCGCTTATCTGAGATCTGGTTGGGGGGGCAGCAGCCTAAGCAGGGAAGCTCAGACTTCCCTCTCTCCGGCCACTTCATCCAGCTCCTCCCAGGGGATGCCAAGGCGTTCCCAGGCTAGACAAGCGACATAGTCTCTCCAGCATGTCCTGGGTCTTCCCCGGGGCCTCCTCTCAGGGGGACTTGCCCAGAACACCTTACCAGGGAGGCATCCAGGAGTCATCCAGACCAGATGCCCGAGCCACCTCATCTGGCTCCTCTCAACGCGGAGGAGCAGCGGCTCTACTCCAAGTTTCTCCTGGATGGCCGAGCTTCTCACCCTATCTCTAAGGGAGAGCCCAGACACCCTGTGGAGGAAACTCATTGCAGCTGCCTGTATCCGTGATCTCGTTCTTTCGGTCACTACCCACCGCTCATGACCATAGGTGAGGGTGGGAACATAGACCAACCAGTAAATTGAGAGCTTCGCCTTTCGACAGCTCTTTCTTCACCATGGCAGACCGATGCAGAGACCGCATCACTGCTGATGCCGCACCGATCCGCCTGTTGATCTCTCGCTCCATTCTTCCCTCACTCGTGAACAAGACCCCGAGATACTTGTACTCCTCCACTTGGGGCAGGATCTCATTCCCAACCTGGAGAGGGCATTCCACCCTTTTCTAAATGAGGACCATGGTCTCAGATTTGGAGGTGCTGATTCTCATCCCAGCCGTTTCAGACTCGGTTGCAAACCGTTCCAGAGAGAGCTGGAGGTCCCAGTCTGATGAAGCCAACAGGACCACATCATCATCAAAAAGCAGAGACCTGATCCTTAGGCCACCAAACCGACGCCCTCAACGCCCTGGCTGTGCCTAGAAATTCTGTCCATAAAAGTTATGAACAGAACCGGTGACAAAGGGCAGCCCTGGGGGAGTCCAACACGCACCGGGAACGAGTCCGACTTATTTCCAGCAATGTGGACCAAGCTCTGGCACCAGTCGTACAGGGACTGAACTGCCCTTATCAGGGGGTCCGGCACTCCATACTCCCAGAGCACCCTCCACAGGGTTCCTCGTGGGACATGGTCGAATGCCTTCTCCAGATCCACAAAACACATGTAGACTGGTTGGGCAAACTCCCATGCACCCTCTAGGACCCTGCCGAGGGTGTAGAGTTGGTTCACTGTTCCACAGCCAAGACAAAAACCACATTGCTCCTCCTGAATCTGAGAATCGACTATCCGACGGACCCTCCTCTCCAGGACCCCCAAATAGACCTTACCAGGGAGGCTGAGGAGTGTGATCCCTCTATAATTGGAACACACTCTCCGGTCCCCCTTCTTAAGGAGGGGTACCACCACCCCAGTCTGCCAGTCCAGGGGCACTGTCCCTGATGTCCAAGCAACGTCGCAAAGGCGTGTCAGCCATGACAGCCTTACAATATTCAGAGTCTTAAAGGACTCAGGGCAGATCTCATCCACCCCCAGGGCCCTGCCACCAAGGAGCTTTTTGACCACCTCAGTGACCTCAGCCCCAGAGATAGAGGAGCCCACATCCGCGTCCCCAGACTCTGCTTCCTCACTGGAAGGCATGTCGATGGGATTGAGGAGGTCTTCTAAGTATTCCTTCCACCGACCCACAACGTCCCCAAGTCGAGGTCAACAGCGCACCATCTCCACTGTACAAGGTGTTGACAACGCACTGTTTCCCCCTCCTGAGACGGTGGATGGTGGTCCAGAATGTTCTTGAAGCTGTACGGAAGCATGGCCTCTCCGAACTCCACCCATGTCTGAGTTTTTGCCTTGGCAACCTCTGAAGCTGTAAACCGCTTGGCCTGCCGGTACCTGTCAGCTGCCTCTGGAGTCCCACAGGCCAAAAAGGCCCAATAAGACTCCTTCTTCAGCTTGACGGCGTCCCTCACCGCCGGTGTCCACCAGAGGGTTCGGGTGTTGCTGCCACGACAGGCACCGACCACCTTATGGCCACAGCTCCCATCAGCCACCTCAACAATAGAGGTACGGAACACGGCCCACTCAGACTCAATGTCCCCCGCCTCCCCCGGAACGTGGTTGAAGCTCTGTTGGAGGTGAGAGTTGAAGTGCCTTCTGACAGGGGACTCTGCCAGACGTTCCCAGCGGACCCTCACCATACGTTTGGGCCTGCCAGGTCTGACCGGCTTCCTCCCCCACCAGCGGAGCCAGGTGGTGATCAGTTGACAGCTTCGCCCCTCTCTTTACCCGAGTGTCCAGGACATGTGGCAGCAGATCCGATGATACGACTACAAAGTCGATCATCGAACTGCAACCTAGGGTGTCCTGGTGCCAAGTGCACATATGGACACCCTTATGTCTGAACATGGTGTTCGTTATAGACATCCCTTGACGAGCACCGAAGTCCAGCAACAGAACACGACTCGAGTTCAGATCAGGGGGGCCATTCCTCCCATTCACCCCCTTCCAGGTCCCACTGTCGTTGCCCACATGAGCATTGAGGTCTCCCAGCAGGATGATGGAGTCCCCGGAAGAAGCAATCTCCAGCACCCCCTCCAGCAACTCCAAAAAGGGTGGGTACTCTGAGCTGCTGTTCGGTGCATACTTACAAACAACAGTCAGGACCCGTCCCCCCACCTGGAGGTGGAGGGAGGCTACCCTCTCGTCCACCGGTGTAAACCCTGATGTACAGGCTGCCAGCCCGGGGGCAATCAGTATGCCCACACCTGCTCGGAGCCTCTCACCAGGTGCAACTCCAGAGTGGAAAAGAGTCCAACCCCTCTCAAGAGGACTGGTTCCAGAGCCCAAGCTGTGCGTTGAGGTGAGACCAGCTATATCTAGCTGGTACTGCTCAGCCTCACACACAAGCTCAGGCTCCTTCCCCACCAGAGAGGTGACATTCCATGTCCCCAGAGCCAGCCTCTGCAGCCGAGGATTGGACCGCCAAGGTCCCCACCTTCGGCCGCCGCCCAGCTCACACCGCATCCGACCTCTGTGGCCCCTCCTACAGGTGGTGAGTCCACGGAAGGGGGGACCCACGTTGCCTCTTTGGGCTGTGCCCGGCTGGGCCCCATGGGTGCAGGCCCAGCCACCAGGCGTTCGCCATCGAGCCCCACTCCCAGGCCTGGCTCCAGGAGGGGGCCCCGATGACCCATGTCCGGGCAAGGGGGATCTGAGTCCTTCCTGCTGTTCTGCCATATACGGTCTTTGAGCTGTGCTTCGTCTGGTCCCTCACCCAGGACTTGTTTGCTTTGGGAGACCCTACCAGGGGCGTGAAGCCCCCGACAACATAGCTCCCAGGATCCTTGGGACATGCAAACCCCTCCACCACGTTAAGGTGGCAGCTCAGGGAGGGGTGTTGTTGTTGTTGCTGTTGTTGTTATTGTTATTGTTAGTATTATTATTCCTATTATCACTGTTGTTACTGTTATTATGATCATCATTATTATCATTATTGTTACTATTATTGTTATATTGGTTGTATTTCCAGGTCCGTTGGTTTGTTGTTTATCAGTCTCTCAGTCTCTCAGAGCGTTGTGGGCTCTTCTTCATGTCGTTGTTTCCTGCTCTGGTCGTTAAAATGCCGTTAAGATTCCTCAGATGCCTCAGACTGAAGAGAGTCAGGGAACACTCAGTCTGACCTCGGTCTTTCTACGTCTTTCTTCACATTTTTTCTGATTCTCATGGAGAAATCAGAGAAGTGTGTCATCCAGGTGAGTTTTTCTTCTACAGGTGAGCTGTTTGTCTCATGGATGGTGAATCAGAGGCCCAGTTGAGGATGGTACAGAAAGTGAGACGTGTTAAAGACCCCCATAAACCACTGATTGTTACAGAGACCACCTCGAGAGCCAGGACCCCCGCTGGCCATCAGGAGACCTACCATGACGACGTTTCTCCTTCACTCCTCTGTCAGAGGATGGACAGAAAGATTCTTGGACTGCCAATGGTCTAGGACTTTACCCAGAATCCTCAGCGATGATGACATTCACCAGGACTTTAGAGCAGTCTGATCTGGGCTGATGGAGTTTCGCTGAATTAAAGGAAAATGATTAAATGGAAGTTGAACCTGTATTTAAAAATATGATGTTAACACTGAATCATACATGACAATAATCCTCATTTTTTTCCTCATCCTCATCTCTCTGGATGTCATCTCCCGGTCAGGATGTTCTTGGGGGCAGATCTGAGCATCCATGTCTGAAGTTCAGGGGTGAACACGGAGCTGGGCTCTGCTCCGGATCAGGATCTGTAGACCCTCCTCCCTTTCTTCTCTGTCGGGCTGCAGAGGCGAACAGAAGATAACATTTTCAGATGTTTGCATTTAGTGAATGTGTGATTAAAGCATATTGTGTGGGGCAGTGGGCGCCTGTCCACTCGCATTAGCTTGACTTGATTGTGTGAACATCTCAGGACAGAAACGAGCAGATTTTGGCGGGAGAAGGAGGAATGTGTGTAAATGTGTGAGTGTGATGGCTCTTTGGTTCTCAGGTCCTTTATCCTGGTTCTCCTGATGTTTATGCAGAGTTTAGAGGTTCTTCATCATGTCTGAGGGCTGAATTATGAGGGCTGTTGTTGAGCACTAATGTTCCTCTGTCTGAGTCAGATATGTGGGTGTGTCCATGCTTTATTATATTCCTGGGGTAGTGTGATATCATCAGTAGCTCCTGCAGGCGTGCATTTGCGCCCCTGCTGGGGGGTTTAGCCCAGTACATGATCCCTGCTGAACTGAAGCCTAATCAAAGAGAAGCTTGAGGATTTATGTGTCCCGTTCCTCCCTCCAGTCAAAGCGACCTTGTCCCTCCCTGTTCCTCTGTGCTTCTTCATTCAGACCTCCAAACGTGTCTCTGTAGGAAGAACACTAATATATTCACAGCCTTAGAAAACCCTGTTAACCCAGTAGCCTCCAGGCAAGGACGGAGCAGGAGACCTGGAACATGTAACTGACTGTAGAGATCAGCTGACTGTAGATCAGCTGACTGTAGATCAGCTGACTGTAGAGATCAGCTGACTGTAGAGATCAGGTGACTGTAGATCAGCTGACTGTAGAGATCAGGTGACTGTAGATGAGCTGACTGTAGATCAGCTGACTGTAGAGATCAGCTGACTGTAGAGATCAGCTGACTGTAGATCAGCTGACTGTAGATCAGCTGACTGTAGATCAGCTGACTGTAGAGATCAGCTGACTGTAGAGATCAGCTGACTGTACATCAGCTGACTGTACATCAGCTGACTGTAGATCAGCTGACTGTACATCAGCTGACTGTAGATCAGCTGACTGTAGATCAGCTGACTTTAGAGATCAGCTTACTGTAAATCAGCTGACTGTAGATCAGCTGACTGTAGATCAGCTGACTGTAGAGATCAGCTGACTGTAGATCAGCTGACTGTAGATCAGCTGACTGTAGATCATCTGACTGTAGAGATCAGCTGACTGTAGATCAGCTGACTGTAGATCAGCTGACTGTAGAGATCAGCTGACTGTAGAGATCAGGTGACTGTAGATCAGCTGACTGTAGAGATCAGGTGACTGTAGATCAGCTGACTTTAGATCAGCTGACTGTAGAGATCAGCTGACTGTAGAGATCAGCTGACTGTAGATCAGCTGACTGTAGATCAGCGGACTGTAGAGATCAGCTGACTGTAGATCAGCTGACTGTACATCAGCTGACTGTAGAGATCAGCTGACTGTAGATCAGCTGACTGTAGAGATCAGCTGACTGTAGAGATCAGCTGACTGTAGATCAGCTGACTGTACATCAGCTGACTGTAGAGATCAGCTGACTGTAGATCAGCTGACTGTAGATCAGCTGACTGTAGAGATCAGCTGACTGTAGATCAGCTGACTGTAGATCAGCTGACTGTAGATCAGCTGACTGTAGAGATCAGCTGACTGTAGATCAGCTGACTGTAGAGATCAGGTGACTGTAGATCAGCTGACTTTAGATCAGCTGACTGTAGAGATCAGCTGACTGTAGAGATCAGCTGACTGTAGATCAGCTGACTGTAGATCAGCTGACTGTAGATCAGCTGACTGTACATCAGCTGACTGTACATCAGCTGACTGTAGATCAGCTGACTGTAGATCAGCTGACTGTACATCAGCTGACTGTACATCAGCTGACTGTAGATCAGCTGACTGTAGATCAGCTGACTGTACATCAGCTGACTGTACATCAGCTGACTGTAGATCAGCTGACTGTACATCAGCTGACTGTAGATCAGCTGACTGTACATCAGCTGACTGTAGAGATCAGCTGACTGTAGATCAGCTGACTGTAGATCAGCTGACTGTAGATCAGCTGACTGTAGATCAGCTGACTGTAGATCAGCTGACTGTAGATCAGCTGACTGTAGATCAGCTGACTGTACATCAGCTGACTGTAGATCAGCTGACTGTAGATCAGCTGACTGTACATCAGCTGACTGTAGATCAGCTGACTGTAGATCAGCTGACTGTAGATCAGCTGACTGTACATCAGCTGACTGTAGATCAGCTGACTGTAGATCAGCTGACTGTAGAGATCAGCTGACTGTAGATCAGCTGACTGTAGATCAGCTGACTGTACATCAGCTGACTGTAGATCAGCTGACTGTAGATCAGCTGACTGTACATCAGCTGACTGTAGATCAGCTGACTGTAGATCAGCTGACTGTAGATCAGCTGACTGTAGATCAGCTGACTGTAGAGATCAGCTGACTGTAGATCAGCTGACTGTAGATCAGCTGACTGTAGATCAGCTGACTGTACATCTGCTGACTGTAGATCAGCTGACTGTACATCAGCTGACTGTACATCAGCTGACTGTAGATCAGCTGACTGTACATCAGCTGACTGTACATCAGCTGACTGTAGATCAGCTGACTGTAGATCAGCTGACTGTAGAGATCATTCGATGGTGTTAACTCCTCGGTGGCAGTGCTTGCTGCTACATCCTGTTAGCTCCATTATGACTGTGACAAGTCGTGGGTCTGCGTCTGCTTAATGACCAGTTTAAAAGCAGAACAAATCCTGGAGCTGTTCCTCTTTCTCTCCTCCTCTTCACTGCCCAGCGTTGGGTTTGACCTTCCCGCTGTCAGCGTTGGCGCTCTGCTCTGGGAGTTGTTGGTTGGTTCTTCAAAGTCACCGCTGCTTTATCGGTGAGCACACTCCGTTTGCACATTCTAACAAACACAGATAAGACGGTCTGAGCGTGCTCTGTGCTCCCACCTGGTAACCTCAGTCACCTTCTACCACTCTGTTTGCTGGGCTGGAGAGTTAGAGGCGGGGCTTAGTAATCAGACAGGTGACTTCAGTAAAACCTTCAACCACCGGCTGTTCCTGCAGACATCACTGTTAAAGCTAGGTCAGGATTCAGGTTGGTGTCCACCTCAGGCCTCTAGTGAAACTCTGAGTGGTCCCGGGAGTCCGGAGGGTCTGAGGGAAGCACCCTGTCTGCCAAAGGTCCAGAATTTAATTCATTTATAAAAATAAAGAAAGAAAAGTCACCTTTGTAAGAACAAAAACCAGAAAAAAAATCCAACAAAATAAAAGTTCTAAACCAAACAGGGCCCTGATCCTGGTCAAACCCCCATAACTGTGGTTCTCTGTCCTGGTTCACAGCTTCAAAAAACAACCAGAGCAGCTGAATGCATTTAGAACCAGGACTGAACCTGCAGACAGATCCACATGAGAGTACGGTCTGCTGTTGTTCTCTATGTACAGAGAAAACCAAAACATTAAGATCAGTTTAACCTGGCTGAGGGTGGACCCTGATCTAAACCAAGTTTGATCTGGCTGAGGGTGGACCCTGATCTGACCCATGCTTGATCTGGCTGAGGGTGGACCCTGATCTGACCCATGTTTCTGTCACGGTTCAGGCAAATTCAAATTCAAATTCAAATTAAAAAAAACTTTATTTGTCCCTGGGGGGCAATTAAAGGCACATAGAGCAGCAAGTAACAACAGTATAGAAATTCAGTCAACCACTGCACATAGACAATAAGGCTAATGTTTAAAGTGCTAAAATACTATGTATAGAAAGTAGCACTACTACCAAACAATAAAATAGGGGAAGAAATAAGGGAAGAGAGAGAGAGAGAGAGAGAGAGAGAGAAAGGCGAGGAAGAGAGAGAGAGAAAGGGAGAGAGAGAGAGAGAGAGAGAGAGAGAGAGAGAGAGAGAAAGGCGAGGAAGAGAGAGAGAGAAAGGGAGAGAGAGAGAGAGAGAGAGAGAGAGAAAGGGAGAGGGAGAGAGAGAGAGAGGAAGAGAGGGAGATATAAAATAGTAATTGCTGAAGTATAAAAATACTAAAAATTTTCTGAGTACTGGAGACCAGCATCATGGGTGCAAATTGGCATAATGTAAAGTGCATTACTGATAGCAGGTGCAAATAAGCATGAGGTAGATTTACATGCGCATAAGGCATTCAAACATAAAAAGCAGTAAGAAATGCTTGATGTTTTTTTTAATTGAGGAGCAGCACAGCTTTGGGCACAAAAGTGGCCTTTCTCCTCTGAGTTCTGCAGGCGGGGCAACGAAGCCGGCGGCCTGATGGCAGCCATTCAAACTTTGGAAACAGAGCATGTGAGGGGTCTTGAACAATGCGACCTGCTAGCCTGCATGTCAGATGTTCATAAACAGTCAATTATTTTAGAGCAAACAGTCACAGTTTTCTGTCCTGAAGACTGATTGAATGGAACCAGCTGATAATTGAGAAGGTGATGATGCTCTCGATGAAGGAGTAGTAGACTGTCCTGAGAATGTTCTGGTTTACTCTGAAGGAGCTCAGTTTCCTTAAGAGGTACTGTCTCTGCTTGCTTTTCCTGAGGATCTCCTCCGTGTTGGAGGAGAATTTCAGCAGACAGTCAAAAGTTGCACCCCAGTATTTGTATTCCTCAACAAGCTCCACCGTCTCACCGTCAACTGTGGTGGTGACCGCTGCAGCTAGCTCCCTCTGCTTGTTGGAAAAGGTCACCACCATCTCTTTAGTTTTGCTGACGTTCAGCTCCAGACATGAGTTATCACACCAGTCGACAAACCCCTGGAGGGCTGGACCATGGGGCTGTGAGAGTCCGACAGCAGAGACAGGAGGATTGTGTCATCAGCATATTTCCCCAGGTGGGTATGGGGCTGAGTGGATCTACAGTCGTCAGTGTAAAGGATGAACAACAGAGGGAGAGCACACAGCCCTGCGGGGAGCCAGGGGTGGTGTGTCTTATGTCAGAGAAGAAGTTGTTGATGTAAACTCTCTGTGACCTTTGGGTTAGAAAATCCAGGAGCCACAGGATAAGCTGGTCATCCAGGTGGAAGGAGGAGGAAAGTTTATGGGCTGGGATGTGAGGCTGAAGGGTGTTGGATGCTGAGGAGAAGTCGGCAAACAGAAGTCTAGCTGAGGTGTTAGGGCGGTCCAAGTGTTCGTGGAGGGTGTCTAGGATGTGTATTTTGGCATCGTCAACACCTCTACTTGTGCGATATGTGAACTGGAGAGGATCCATCAGTGAACTTGTTAGACCCATGATGTGATGTTTAATAATCCTCTACATTGAGTTCATCACGAGTGAAGTGAGAGCCTGGGGTCTGAGGTTGTTGAGAGCTCGGATGGTACTCGTTTTGGGGATGGGGATAACTGTGGAGTGTTTCCACAGCTGGGGGACTGTCCTGGTATCAAAGAACCTCTGGAACAGGGTCTTAAAAACACCTCCCAGCTGTTCAGCACAGTACCTTAGAGCACGACCGCTGATGTTATCTGGGCCAGGAGAGCCGGTCTCTTTGGTCCTCCTGAAGGCTCTCACCACGTCATCTGTGGTGAAAGTGAAGGCAGAGTCTCTGGGCTGAAGTGTTTTTTTGACTTCTTCGATTTGTATGGCATTGTCCTTCTCAGATCTGGTGCAGAAGGAGTCGAGGTCATTTGGAGCAGATGTGTGGCTGCTACTGTCCACCTGAATGATGTTCTGGCGAGTGATGGTGTTGTGAACAGCAGCCATGTTTTTGATGCCCTGCCAAGCTGAGCGGAGGTCCCCTGTGTGAATTTTTGCTCCACCTTGTTCTTATACTGCAGCTTGGCAGCTTTGATGGCACGCTTGACTTCTCTATTGACCTCTTTTTTCTCCAGATCAGAGCCAGTGAAAAAAAAACCCTTTTTTTCTTGTTGATGATTTCTTTGAGCTCCTTGGTAACCCAGGGTTTACTGTTTGGAAAGACAGTGACAGTTTTGGAGGGGATGATGCTATCTACACAGAATGTGACATATGAAGAGACCATGTCAACCTGTTCATTTATGCTGCTGGAGGGGTTCAGGAGATTACACCAAACTGTGGTCTCAAAACATGCTTGGAGGGCTGAAATGCTGTCTTTGGTCCACTGCTTTACCTTGCGGACCACTTTTTTAGCCCTCCTTATGATAGGGATGTATGCTGGAATAAGTAAGATAGTAAGGTGGTCAGCAGAGCCCAGAGGGGGAAGTGGGACAGATCTGTACCCCTCTGGAACGGAACCACAGCATTTATCTAGTGTCTTACCGAGGCGTGTGGTACATGTAACATACTGGTGAAAGCCTTGAAGGGCTCTCCCAGGGGAACAATGACTGAAATCACCTAGGATGAATTTGGGTGCGTGTGGTGAGATATGTTCTAGGTTGTTTAGTGTGGACAGAATGTGTTCAGTGGCAGCATTAGCTTTAGGGTGGATATACACTACAATGAAGAAGAGCTGTGGAAATTCTCTTGGTAAATAGAAGGGGCGGAGGGAGACAGCCAACAGCTCGATGTCGGTATTGCACAGTTTCTCTCTCACTGTCACAGTTGAGCACCAGCTAGTGTTTACATAGAGACAAACACCGCCGCCATGTTGTTTGCCGGTTAGCTCACTGTCCCGATCAAGTCTGAGAGGGGTGCCAAAGCCATCAATATGCAGCATATTATCGCTGTCGTTCTTGCCTAACCACGTTTCAGTAAAAGCTAGAATCGAGGTAGTCCTGTATTCGTGTAGGTGGTTAACGTTAGCCTGTAGCTCGTCCACTTTATCACGGAGCGAGCGCACATTGGCGAGAATGACGGGGGGAGCGGTCTTTGTTTATATGTCTCCCTCTTCTGGTTACCTTGTGGTTTTGAGTGGCGTCGCCATGATATCCAGAGGTTTGGCGAAGAATTTCCTCAGGAAACGAGTCTGTGGTGGCGGTATATTGAGGATGTGCGGCGAGCTGTAGCTTTAGCAGGGTATCTCTGGAGTAGGTGATCCGGTGGCCGAACAGGGAATTGGTCCCTGCCGAAGGCACTACTTTCCAAAACAGAAAAAAGTGCAGCAGTAGTAGCGCCACCACGGGTCCTTCGATATCCATGAGGGAGGAGGGTGTTCCACAGACAGCCGGTAACAGAGTCCAGAGTCACAGCGTTAGCAGAGTGGCTAATAGCAGGTGCTAACCAGCACAAACAGGTAGTCACGGGCACATAACTAAGAAAAACAGATAGCAGACGCAGTAAAAACACATAAAACATATAAAAGCTGCTCTACAAGCCGACAGGTCAACCACACAAGCAGTGACCCGGAAGGAAAACTCAAAAGAGAAGGACCCAAATGCAGATAAACTAAGGAAGATTTAATTTAAAACAAACAAACAAACTTACTTGAAACTAAAACACTGGAGTCAAAATCAAAGAAACAAAACAAAATCCACAGGAGCACGAGGAAAGCACGAGGAGTAACACGGGGAATGACATCTACAATGAACCGACAGACACAGGGAGACAGAGAGCTTCAATGCACAGGGAGTGATTAACAACGGAGGACAGGTGTGGACAATCAGACACAGGTGGAACTGGTGAAGGTAATCACAGTGGAGGGAAACTCAGGCAGGAAGCAAAACTGGAATCACACACAAGGGAAGGAAACTACAAAATAAAACAGGAAACATGGAACCTAACACAAGAAGCACACAAGGACTGAATGACAAAACTGAACACTAGAAGCTGAACAAAGGAAACACAGGAGGATACAAAGAACCAAACACAAGGAGGGAAACTAAAACATGGAATAACTAAACAAGAAGCACAGGGAATAAACTAAACATGAGACACAGGGAATGTAAAACTAACATGAAATACAAGGAGTAATAAAACATAAAACACAAGAAGTAACTAAACACTAGAAACAGGAAAATACTACACAAGAAACACGAGGAGTAAAACTAGACATGAAGCACATAAAACACAGAAACACAAGGGCTAAAGAAAACTCCTAATGAACTCAAAACCTAATAGAAGGTCGAACTAGAAATCACAGAATTCACAAAGGATAGCCATAGGAAAACTCAGAAACATAATAAATCAAAACCTGGATCATGACAGTCTGATCCGGTCCACAGAAACCTGCTGTCAGCTGATTTTAGTGAATGTGATCCAAGATGAACACAAATCTGTCCTTTCTTCATTCAACTGTTTCACTGCTCAACTGGACCCTTAAACAGGATGTCCTAACGGAACTTTCAAAATAAAAGAGGGTTCAATACATCCTACTGGAATTTTCAAAATAAAAGAGGGTATACTATGTCTTTAATTTGAAAACCACTGTTTGCTCAACACATCATGCAACCATTCAGTTGTCTTTGTTTTCCACAGTAGTTTACAGATACTCATTGTCTTCTTTTTTGTATATTTGTCTTAATAAGAATGAGACATTAAAACGTCATTCCTTCAACACGTTCATATAAAAATCTAGAGTCACAGTTATCACAGTTTCTCAGATTATTTTAGTCTTAGTTAAACTTCCAAATATTATGTTCATTATGAGTTATGATGATTTTTTGACTGTTTGTTAAGAGGAAAGGAAGTTTAAAACTAATCACACATTAAACCACAAAATCAGAAAAAAACAAAAAAAACAAAACATATTTAGTCCCTAAATCCTTCAGATCTGGTTTTCCTGGCTGAGACTCAGACCACTTTCCTGAACATTTTTTCTCACCAGTCATGACTCAACTGGCATCAAACCACGACAAGCCAAGAGATCTCAGTGGCCCCCTAGTGGCAGCTCCAGTCCAGGTGTTTGGGTCTGATCTCACTACCTGTACTGGTGTCTGGAGTTAATTAGCTAATTAGATAATGAGGAGTTCCGATTCTGGTGAGCCGGTTTAATCCAGATTATAACAGAGGAAGTCCTGACAGGGTGCTGGTTTAGCTCAGCAGGTAGAGATGGCGCCCCTAGAGGCTGGAGTCCTCCAAACACACACTGGTCTCTCTAACAATGTTTCCTCTCTCTCCAGCTGTCCTTTCAAAATAAAGGCCCAAAAATAATCCCAAAAATAGTCTTGAAATATTTCTGTTAGTGTGATGACTCTAGGATGAAGTTTAACTTTGGAGTTAGATGAATCTTTTTTCTGATTTAAACAGAAGGTTAGGTTTGAGCTGACTCTCCTTCTCAGTCAGCAGACGTCTGACCTTCTGCTGACCTTTGTTTCTGGTTTTCCTAAGAGGGCTGTTAGAGGTTTGACTCTTCCTCTTCTGCCTGACACCAGGAAAACATTGTCGTATTTACAGTCAGATTTGCTGTTGCGTCGTTATTCCAGCTACAGTGATCATCTTTGTTCTGACGCCTGCACAGGTGAATGCTGGGGATGGTCCAAGTCAGTCCCTGAAGGTCTTTGTGGCTCTTTTTCCCTCCGTGTAAGGGACCAGAATCAGAGTGGTGCTGAGGTGTTATTGTGTGTTAATCTGATTATCTAACATGGACTATCAGATCATGGGGGGAACTGACACCCTGCAGGTTCAGGACTAGGCGGTGATCAAAAATCCAGCGAGAGCAGCAGGAGGCAGGACTCTGGTTGTGTTGGATCTTGGGCCGGGTTCTAGTCTATCCACAGGCCCACAGATCCGGCTTTTAAATAGGGATAGTTCTGGGTAGGTTGGGTTTCTGCTCTGAGCTCTGTGGGTGGATGTGGGTTTGCTGGACCTGTGCAGGACTCTGATCTTTGAGCTTTTCTATCCCAGTTAGCATCACTGGCTACAGTTTCTGCTGAAGCAGCGCCTGGATTTGGGTGCTGGTCCAGCTCAGTCTAGCACAGATGGACCAGCACCCATACTCAAAGGCCACAGTCCACAATGGTTGAAAGTCTGAGTCCTGATTCTGGTCCCCACTCTTCTCCCAGATTTGAACTGAAAAATGAAAAGGACGCTCCAGTTCAGTAAAGTCAGAGAGGACGGCTCGGCCTGGTTCAGCCATAGGCTGCAGGACACTTGGACAGGAACCAGGCTAACGAAGCCGGTCTCAGGTCTTATGGAGGTCATGGTGTGGGTCTACCTGGGGGGTTATGAAGGTGAATAATCAGATCCAGTGTGGACTAACTGACCAGGATTCTTACTCCAGAGTCCCACAGCGGAGCTAGCAGGACGTTCCTACATGCTCACATGAATGCTCCGTCAGTGAGCGCGTGCAGACAGAGGTTCTCTGTGGCCGCGCTGCTGCTGCTGCTGCTGCTGCATGGACAGATGTACAACAAGTGTTTGAGCCAGGCTTCCGCTGCTCATTCAGCGGCACACAGACGGCCTGTTAATCAGGCACATGCCAACATGATGGCGCTCTGTTCCTCTCTCATCCACGTGTTTGTGCTCACAGCCCGACACACGGCTGAACAGATGTAAATCCAACCCGCCAAACTGACCCCCAACACTCACAGACTCCCCGTCTCTCCCGCCAACATCTATAAACACACGGCCACATGTCCAGCCTCCGCCGCTCCCCTCCCCGCCGGGCGGGCGGATGGAGGTTATGGACACACTGCGGCCTTGTGTCCGGCACATGGCACAGCGCTGGGCCTGTGTGAGTGTTTGGACGATCAGGCAGGTGCTCCTTTTGTCTCTCAGACAGTAGCGCTCCTACAGACAATGGTGCACCACGGACAGTTGCCCTCTCAACAATGTGGCGGCCCATCAGCCCCACGGCCCGCAGACTGCTGCACGCCACACTCACTCAGACACCGACCGTGCACCAGTAATCATCATTTATGATGGAGGAGTCTGCAGCTGGTCACTTTACACTCAAAGGAGGAGAAATATGAGTGGGACAGAGCTGAGCAGAGGTAAAACCTGGCACATCCTCTCCATGGAGGGTCAGATATCAGCCATGATGTCAGAAATATCCCAGAAACACTCAGCAGGGGTTACCTGAGACACATGATGACACAAAAACGTGGTCAACTCAAGATCTTTGCAAAAATACTACAGTACCCACAATCCCACAGCAACGGCTCTGCTTCTGCTCCTCAGACGAGGATCCATCAGAAGCTTTTAGTGAACTTTTAAAGACCAGAATAAAGAGAAGAAGGAGCATTTTTGGCCCAAAGCTTTAAAAAAAATGTCCATGACGTGAAGAAAAGGAATCACAATGGATTTTGGGATATGTAGTTCCCATCCTTGTAAAAATGTCCAGAATGTCTTGGTCTGCTGAAGCATCAAGATTAGACTTCACTGGAGATAAGGGGTCTAGACCCGACCCTGAAAAACAGCCCCTGACCACGACCTCTCCTCCACCAGACTCCACAGTCAGACTCAGAACCCTTCAGACTTTTACCCATGAGCCTTAGCAGTCTGTGATTCTACCTGGTCTTCTGCTTCATGGCTGAGCTGCTGTTGTTCCTAAACTCTTCCACGTCCTAAGATCGCTGTTCTTAGTGCTGGATCCCCAGTCCAGCACAGAGACCATCATAACAGAGATTATAGTCTGACCTGGTCTAACGGGGACTCAGCAGTCCCTGATCTCTCTGCTTTGTAGTCCTCACTCTGATCAGGATGTGAGCGGTCCTCTTGGCCCTGATCAGCAGGTCTACATGGATCCTGAACTTCTGTTGAGTTTGGTCAAACCTAATTTCCCGTCTTTGTCCCTCCCCGCCATGTCTGTTGACCACAGCGGTCCGTGGCGACCACCTGCTGTCCAAATGGCCGGCATGTGTCCAGCCTGCCGTCACCGCTGCAGAACAATATGGATGCAGGAAAAGTAAGAGGGCTTCTTCCCCCCTCTTGGCCTGGTGTTCTCACGCCATGGCACTCTTCCCACACACCTCCCTGACCTCATTGCATACACTTGATCAACTTCCTTGTGTGTGTTTGTGTCATGAAGCGTGGCCATCCCTGAGCGGTGACCACTGCTCCCCAGGACGCCGCCGTCTTCCTGCAGAGCTGACCTGCTTCTCTGCTCATTAAACATCCTCACGCACACGCACAGCTGCACGGATGCTGCGGCTCCGATAATGAAGACTGGAGGATGGAGCACCGCTGAGGGACTGAGGAGACTTCAGGAAGAGGATTTAGTGAGTTAGTTTCATTTAACCTGGACTGAAACTGCACCAAACCAAATGTCTCAGTCAGACTCACACACCTGTACAGGTGGATGAAGATCTCCTTAGACTGAGGTCCAACCTCAGTCAGACCCAGACCGGACCAGGTTTTCAGGGTGTTTGCACAGTTTCCAGAGAGTCCAGCAGGACTCTTCAGTGTTGTGATGTCACCAGAGCTGAGAGGATCATCTTAGCTCTAACAGTAGCTGAAGCCTGGTATCAAACTGGGATCCACAGTCAGCTCTCTATATATATCATTACTAAACGTCAGTGGTAAATTCTCAGTATTGTCTCTTTAAATGATGCGGACCCACGTCAGCCAGCTCATAGACCTCTGAGTCCAGGACTGACAGATTTAGGACACTCTCCCTCATGGACCCTGGTTTAGTCCTGGACCAGGGTCACAGGGTTAATTGGGCGCTGTTCAGGCAGACTGTGTGTGCAGACGTGAGGAGGGAGCAGTCGTAGACTCTGCTCTTCTCTGTCGGGGCGTGTGCGTGTTCATAACGGCCTAGCATGCTTTGAAATGAGACCTGCAGCAGGTGGTCGACAGGCTGCACGTGGTGGGCGTGCACATCTTCACGAGCGAGTGACTCTGCAGCCTCACGCCGCTCAGTCAGCCACACCCGGAGATGCTGCTCAATTAGCTAAACAGAGAAGGACACGAGGCGGAAAACACGACCAGGATATCATCTCGGCCATCGGCCGTGTGGTCTGAGGATCAGGATCAGGATCAGGATCAGACTGGAGGGACACCTGTGAGAGTGATCAGGACGTCTGGTCCCCCATCACGTCTTTGTCTCCATCAGCTTCATGACGGCTCAGTCCGTGACTCTGAGCCGACATCCTTGTTTGCTGCTATGATTCACAGCTGTGGTTAGCATCTCCCTCTCTGTGGTTTTAGATGAAAAACAATGAATGATGCATTTAGGTATTCAGCCGGGTCTCAAAGGGTCGTCCCTTTTGTCCATCCATACTCAACAGTCCAGATCCCAGAGCTCTCTGTCGCTCCTCTGATTCTAACTAAAGCTAAGAGGCTAGCTGTGCCTCTTTAACAGCTTTTCTCCCTGCTGTTGTCATAACCGGGCCTTTGAAGGACACGGTCAGGTATGAGGGCGTGTCGGGTCAGCACGTCAGTCTTGGTCCTGGTCCGCTCTGGCCTCCTGATGGACATCCTTTAGGCCTGCTCCAGGACTATGCCCCATCTCTCCCGGTACCCTAACAGCTGACTCCTCCATGACGCACACAGCCGCCCCTGAGGTCTGGTCCAACCCACCAGGTCCTGGGGAACCCAGTATACAGTGAGCTGGTTTTGCACACCAAGGGTCTGAAGAAGCTCAGCTGCCGTTCCCGTATCCATCAGCTGATCCTTCCCATCCTCGCTGTCCACATCACCGTCAGACACACGGTCCAAGAAAGAGACCCAAAGATGAGCCAAAGAGGAGTCATCACAAAGGAGTCCAGAAAGACCAGAAGGACCAAGGACCCAAAGACTCTGACTGTAGTCCACATGCTCAGATACCAGAGAAGCCTTATTCCATGCCCCAGTCCAGGTCTGTGGTGGATCTGAGTCTCACAGTCACAGATGGATTAGGCTGTGGTAGACGGAGTTAACCTGGGTTAGTACCAGTTGGACCACTCCGTTTAAGAGTCCTTCACAGACCTTAGACCTTAGACCAGATGGGTCTAAAAGCTGGCTCACTCTCAAAGGTGTCCCTACAGTCTGATCCTGATCTTCAGGAGCCGGTTTCCTTTTCTCTATTTTTGATGTTTTTTAACAACATAAAAAGTCAAACGGGTGCTGAATGAAGAGGACCTGAAAGACCTCTAAGACAAGGCTCAGGTCCATGACTCTGAGAGAGGCTGGGTGGACTTGCCATTAATGCTTCTAAATGGGGTCTAGAAGCCCTGGTTCAGCAGAATCTACATAGTCTGCTATTTAAGACTCAGAGGTGGGTCGTTCTGGGCTAAACTTGGACATACAGAGCAAAATAACACTAACCCTGGGGTCCGTGAACGTTCATCCATCCTGCCAGTGAGATCCACCTGTTTATATAGATCTACAACAGATAGAACTGCAGAGATGTGTGAATATTAACACTCATACAACTGTCTGTTTATATAGAAGTAGAACAGATAGAAATGTATAGATGTGTAAATGTTATGACTCGTACAGTCTGGGTTTGATGGCCCTGTACAGTAAAGATAGATCTGTGTTTAGGGTTTGTTGTATGACAGGTCCCTGTGTTATGAACCTCTAGTTAGAACATGAAAAACTGAGCTAATACAGAACAGACAGAATGCTAAAAGCTGTTCCACGTTTTAAAGTTTCAGTTAAAGCTAATGGATTGTGTTTACCTCCTTAGTTTCTCTGTTTGCTTTGCCCTCAGCACTCACCTGCTGGATTTTCCCCTCACCACGCAGATGTTTGGGAAGTTTAACCACCTTGAAACAACAGAAGCAACGCCTTCACATCCTACCACTGCTGTTCGACAGAGGAAGTTTGCTCAGGGCGATGTCTAAATCCTTGTCTGATGGTTTAATAGGACAGGAGACACCGAGGGGTGTAACCTAACACCTGTCCTGGAGCTCCACTGTTCAAAGGAGGAGGTAAAACCCATCACTCTATGGAGATATCCTCATGATGCCCTCATTATACCTCATGTCACCCACATATTACTCCAACATACCCTGATGATATCCTCACAATACACCTATAAAATCCTTTGATACCCAAATAAAACTGCTATGATACCCCTCTGACACGCATATGTTACCATTATGATACCACTATGAAACCACTATGATACCACTATGATACCCCTATGATACCCCTATGATACCACTATGATACCCCTATGATACCACTATGATACCACTATGATACCCCTATGATACCACTATGATACCACTATGATACCACTATGATACCCCTATGATACCACTGTAGATGCCACTGTAGCCACTATGATGCCCTATGATGCCCTATGATGCCCTATGATGCCACTGTGATACCCCTATGATGCCACTGTGATGCCACTGTGATGCCACTATGATACCCTATGATGCCCCTATGATACCCTGATGCCCTATGATGCCACTGTGAAACCACTGTGATGCCCTATGATGCCCTATGATGCCCCTGTGATGCCACTATGATGCCACTGTGATGCCACTGTGATGCCACTATGATGCCCTGAGTGCCCACTGATACCCTATGATGCCACTATGATGCCACTGTGATGCCACTGTATGATGCCACTGATGCCACTGTGATGCCACTGTGATGCCACTGTGATGCCCTATGATGCCACTGTGATGCCACTGTATGATACCACTGTGATACCACTGTGATGCCACTGTGATGCCACTGTGATGCCACTGTAGATTACCTGTGATGCCACTGTGATACCACTGTGATGCCACTGTACCACTGTGATACCACTGTGATGCCACTGTGATGCCACTGTGATGCCACTGTGATACCACTGTGATGCCACTATGATGCCACTGTGATGCCACTGTGATGCCACTATGATGCCACTGTGATACCGCTATGATGCCACTGTGATACCACTGTGATGCCACTGTGATGCCACTATGATGCCACTGTGATGCCACTGTGATGCCACTGTGATACCACTGATTACTGTGATGCCACTGTGATGCCACTATGATGCCACTGTGATGCCACTATGATGCCACTGTGATGCCACTATGATGCCCTATGATGCCACTGTAATTGCCACTGTGATGCCCCTATGATTGCCACTGTGATGCCACTATGATACCCACTGATGCCCCTATGATGCCACTATGATGCCCTATGATGCCACTGCTATGATACCACTATGATGCCACTGAGTGCCCCTATGATACCCCTATGATACCACTATGATACCCCTATGATACCCCTATGATACCACTATGATACCCCTATGATACCCCTATGATACCACTATGATGCCACTGATACCACTGTGATGCCACTGATGCCACTATGATGCCACTATGATGCCACTATGATGCCACTGTGATGCCTGCCAATGCTATGATGCCACTGTGATTACCACTGATTGCCCTATGATGCCACTGTAATTACCACTATGATGCCCCTATGATACCACTGTGATGCCACTATGATACCACTGTGATGCCCCTGATGATGCCCTATGATACCACTGTGATGCCACTATGATACCCTGATGATGCCCCTGATACCCCTATGATGCCACTGATGCCCCTGTGATGCCACTGTGATACCACTGTGAGTACCCTATGATGCCACTGTGATGCCACTGTGATGCCACTATGAAACCACTATGATGCCACTGTGATGCCACTGTAGATTGCCCCTATGATGCCACTGTGATGCCACTGTGATGCCCCTGATGCCACTATGATGCCACTGTGATGCCACTGTGATGCCACTGTGATGCCGCACTGATACCCTATGATGCCACTGAGTACCTATGATACCCCTGTGATGCCACTATGATGCCACTGTGATGCCCCTATGATGCCACTATGATGCCACTGCTGATGCCACTATGATACCACTGTGATGCCACTGATGCCACTGTGATACCACTGTGATGCCACTATGATCACTGTATGCCACTATGATACCCCTATGATACCCCTATGGTACCACTGTGATACCACTATGATACCACTATGATATCGCTATGATACCACTATGATACCACTATGATATCGCTATGATACCACTATGATATCGCTATGATACCACTATGATACCGCTATGATACCACTATGATATCGCTATGATACCACTATGATACCACTATGATATCGCTATGATACCCCTGATGATACCCCTATGGTACCACTGTGATACCACTATGATACCCCTATGGTACCACTGTGATACCACTATGATACCCCTATGATACCACTATGATACCCCTATGGTACCACTGTGATACCACTATGATGCCCCTATGATGCCCCTATGATACCCCTATGATACCACTATGATACCCCTATGGTACCACTGTGATACCACTATGATGCCCCTATGATGCCCCTATGATACCCCTATGGTACCACTGTGATACCACTATGATACCCCTATGATACCCCTATGATACCCCTATGATACCACTATGATACCACTATGATACCCCTGATGATACCCCTATGATACCACTATGATACCCCTGATGATACCCCTATGATACCCCTCTGACACGCATATGTTACCACTATGAAACCACTATGAAACCACTATGATACCGCTATGATACCACTATGATACCACTATGATATCGCTATGATACCACTCTATGATACCCCTATGATACCCCTATGATACCACTATGATACCACTATGATACCCCTATGATACCCCTATGATACCACTATGATACCACTATGATACCACTATGATACCACTATGATACCACTATGATACCCCTATGATACCCCTATGATACCACTATGATACCACTATGATACCACTATGATACCACTATGATACCACTATGATACCCCTATGATACCCCTATGATACCACTATGATACCACTATGATACCACTATGATACCACTATGATACCACTATGATACCACTATGATACCACTATGATACCACTATGATACCACTATGATACCACTATGATACCCCTATGATACCACTATGATACCCCTATGGTACCACTGTGATACCACTATGATGCCCCTATGATGCCCCTATGATACCCCTATGATACCACTATGATACCCCTATGGTACCACTGTGATACCACTATGATGCCCCTATGATGCCCCTATGATACCCCTATGGTACCACTGTGATACCACTATGATGCCCCTATGATGCCCCTATGATACCCCTATGATGCCCCTATGATACCCCTATGATACCCCTATGGTACCACTGTGATACCACTATGGTACCACTGTGATACCCCTATGATACCCCTATGATACCACTATGATATCGCTATGATATCGCTATGATACCCCTATGATACCCCTATGATACCACTATGATATCGCTATGATATCGCTATGATACCCCTATGATACCACTATGATGCCCCTATGATGCCCCTATGATACCACTATGATTCTTTCCACTCAGGTCCCTACCCTTGACAGTAATATTTGAGGTACATCTGTATATCTGTGTGTTCAGGTTAAAGCCAGGCTTTTCCAGGTCCCGGTAGGGTAGCCATATGTCCGGCTTCTTGCTGGACAGTCTGGAATTTAAATTCCTTGTCCGGCCTCTGGTTCAGGCTCAAGCTGCAGGGTTATTGCTCCTTTTTGGAGTCGTTCCTCAACGTAGAGCAGCATATTTTCCATGTTCTCTTTCTCTGCTCATCAGTGTTTGTACATCAAATATGATCCAGGTAATTTATAGACGATGTTGACCACAGATAAAGTTCACCTGGCTGTCACACATTAGTAAATTAACCCTAAAGGTATCTTTTTTTGGAGATGGGTGCCTTCTGTGATCAATGAAGTGTGCACAGTGTCCACTCACTCTCCCTCTCCTTCTCTCCTAATGCTAGATGCACAGAAATTTTTGTCACGTCTGTCCCGTAAATTCACCCGTTATTATGCAACCTCTCTTGTCAAACGTCAACTTCTGTCACTGTTTAGTTTGTGAGTTTATGATAAAACTCCCTGAGGTTCTCCTGCTGGTTCTGATCAGGAATTAATTGACGTTTTCAAACCTCCTCTCACAGATCAGCTGATTAAAAATCAGAAAATGTAAGACAATGTATATTTTAAGATAATTTAACAAAAGATGATAACACTGAAGCAGAAACACAGAGAGGAAGAGAAAGTAATAAGGGGGAAATAAGTAAGCCACAGTGATCACTGTTTTTTTTTTTTAGATGGATGGAAATTAAAAATATCCTTACTATTGCAACGAGGAATATGATCATTAAAATCAGTGATAATTCTACTAAAAACTGTCTTCTGTATGCGACTAACTCAGGCTGAACTGCAAAGACTTGTGATTTATTTATTATTCCCGTAGTAATATATCCTTCAGTTGTTTTAGATATTTAAGAGACTCTTGAGTGTTGTTTAGTATATCGGAGGTAGGGTTGGGGCCCTCATATCAGAGTCTGCTTAGGGCCTCTCTTTGGCCTTTCTGGATCAAACTGTCCTTTAATGAATGGAGAATCTCAGAATCACTGTACCATGATACCATCAGTCTCTTATACACTAGAGTCCTACTTGTGACGATTTTTCTTGCTTCACTAAGTGCTGACAAGTGTCCTCCTTTCTGGTGATGTGGAAATGGCCCCCTAGGTCCCAGAGAGATGCTGGATCAAACGTAAAGATCTAGTGTTTCTGTAATGTTCTCTGTTTTTATACAGAGGTAAGATGAGTAGGAACATCAGAGATGATGAAGGTCAGAGGGAGTCACACAGTGAAGTTTTCACTTTCTAAATGACTCTTTCACCTCCTGGTTGAAGCCTGAACGCCACAGAGCTCTGAGCTTTCAGTTCCCATCATGTTTGAAACCCAAACCTAGACCACCTTAAACCTGCTCTGTTAGCATGCTGTTAGCATAGATGACCATCGCATCAGAAGAGGTGCAGCGGGTCGTCTCACTGGTCTTATCTGGTCTTATAGTGACTCTTAATCGACAGTCAATGATTAGAGCAATCACATGATCTTAACCGCCAGGTCACCCCGATCAAAGAGGAATAACCATAGACGGTAGAGTTTAACCAGTTTAACCAGTTTAACCAGTTTAACCAGCATGTGAGAAGAGTGAGGAGCATGATCCTCCTCAGACCTGAGCTTTGGTTTGGAAAGATTTTTAGTTCATAAAAATATCCTTTTGTTTTAAAGTTTATTTTAAATCTTGGTAATTTCAGGGAAATTTATGTTTCTGACCATAATCCTGAGACGATCCAGATGGTCCAGGTAAACCGTCTCCATGGAAACGTCTCCATCAGAGACTCAGCAGCATCACCTTTCCATAAATGCAGGTGCCATGTGTTAGCATGATGTAGCATGTTAGCTAGCAGGCAGACTGGGTGGCCTTCAGCCCTGAGAGACACCAGCAGCCCCCAGGATGGGGGGGTGTGTCTGTGTGTGCGTGTGAGCTCCCGTGTGTGTGTGTAGAAGATCAAGGCTAACCCCGGCCATAGAGGAGGTCAGCGGCGTGACAGCCAGGCTCTCCTAGCGACGCGGTGCTGGAATGTTCTCAGGCCCAGGCCGGGGGAAGTCGGCTGCCCGCGAACAATCACACAAGAGTTAATATTGGCCCTGCAGGTCAAGGGTTAAATGCCTGGAGGTCACAGGATGGGGGGGGGCACATTTCATTCATCAGTCTTCCTCTCAGGAACACTGAAGCTCCTTCTGTGAGGATTTAACAATCACCATGGCTAGTACCTGCTCAGGTGACTGAGGGGAGTACAGTATACCTAGGTTCCTACGCACCTGTGTACCTGTATAACTGTTTACCTGAGGACCTGTGTACCTGTATAACTGTTTACCTGAGGACCTGTGTACCTGTATAACTGTTTACCTGAGGACCTGTGTACCTGTATAACTGTTTACCTGAGGACCTGTGTACCTGTATAACTGTTTACCTGAGGACCTGTGTACCTGTATAACTGTTTACCTGAGGACCTGTGTACCTGTATAACTGTTTACCTGAGGACCTGTGTACCTGTATAACTGTTTACCTGAGGACCTGTTTACCTGTATAACTGTTTACCTGAGGACCTGTGTACCTGTATAACTGTTTACCTGAGGACCTGTGTACCTGTATAACTGTTTACCTGAGGACCTGTGTACCTGTATAACTGTTTACCTGAGGACCTGTGTACCTGTATAACTGTTTACCTGAGGACCTGTGTACCTGTATAACTGTTTACCTGAGGACCTGTGTACCTGTATAACTGTTTACCTGAGGACCTGTGTACCTGTATAACTGTTTACCTGTATAACTGTTTACCTGAGGACCTGTGTACCTGTATAACTGTTTACCTGAGGACCTGTGTACCTGTATAACTGTTTACCTGAGGACCTGTTTACCTGTATAACTGTTTACCTGAGGACCTGTGTACCTGTATAACTGTTTACCTGAGGACCTGTGTACCTGTATAACTGTTTACCTGAGGACCTGTGTACCTGTATAACTGTTTACCTGAGGACCTGTGTACCTGTATAACTGTTTACCTGAGGACCTGTGTACCTGTATAACTGTTTACCTGTATAACTGTTTACCTGAGGACCTGTGTACCTGTATAACTGTTTACCTGAGGACCTGTGTACCTGTATAACTGTTTACCTGAGGACCTGTTTACCTGTATAACTGTTTACCTGAGGACCTGTGTACCTGTATAACTGTTTACCTGAGGACCTGTGTACCTGTATAACTGTTTACCTGAGGACCTGTGTACCTGTATAACTGTTTACCTGAGGACCTGTGTACCTGTATAACTGTTTACCTGAGGACCTGTGTACCTGTATAACTGTTTACCTGAGGACCTGTGTACCTGTATAACTGTTTACCTGAGGACCTGTGTACCTGTATAACTGTTTACCTGAGGACCTGTGTACCTGTATAACTGTTTACCTGTATAACTGTTTACCTGAGGACCTGTGTACCTGTATAACTGTTTACCTGAGGACCTGTTTACCTGTATAACTGTTTACCTGAGGACCTGTGTACCTGTATAACTGTTTACCTGAGGACCTGTGTACCTGTATAACTGTTTACCTGAGGACCTGTGTACCTGTATAACTGTTTACCTGAGGACCTGTGTACCTGTATAACTGTTTACCTGAGGACCTGTGTACCTGTATAACTGTTTACCTGAGGACCTGTGTACCTGTATAACTGTTTACCTGAGGACCTGTGTACCTGTATAACTGTTTACCTGAGGACCTGTTTACCTGTATAACTGTTTACCTGTGTACTTGTGTGAGAGAGATGAGGAAGTATTCTGTTCTTGTCCTCCTGATAGATATTTCAGAAACACTGAATCATCAGTCAGGGAAGAATCAGTTGACAGTTGTTTACATTTTTTACCTCTATAACTAAAAGTCGGCCATCTTGCCATCTGGTGTGTCATCCATCCATCCATCCATCCATCCATCCATCCATCCCTCATCCATCCATCCATCCATCATTTCATCCATCCATCCATCCCTCATCCATCCATCCATCCATCATTTCATCCATCCATCCATCCATCATCCATCCATCCATCCATCCATCCATCCATCCATCCATCCATCCATCCATCCCTCATCCATCCATCCATCCATCATTTCATCCATCCATCCATCCATCATCCATCCATCCATCCCTCATCCATCCATCCATCATTTCATCCATCCATCCATCCATCATCCATCCATCCATCCCTCATCCATCCATCCATCCATCATTTCATCCATCCATCCATCCATCATCCATCCATCCATCATTTCATTCATCCATCCATCCATCATCCATCCATCCATCCCTCATCCATCCATCCATCCATCATTTCATCCATCCATCCATCCATCATCCATCCATCCATCATTTCATTCATCCATCCATCCATCATCCATCCATCCATCCCTCATCCATCCATCCATCATTTCATCCATCCATCCATCCATCATCCATCCATCCATCCCTCATCCATCCATCCATCCATCATTTCATCCATCCATCCATCCATCATCCATCCATCCATCATTTCATTCATCCATCCATCCATCATCCATCCATCCATCCCTCATCCATCCATCCATCCATCATTTCATCCATCCATCCATCCATCATCCATCCATCCATCATTTCATCCATCCATCCATCCATCATCCATCCATCCATCATTTCATTCATCCATCCATCCATCCATCCATCCATCCATCCATCTATCCATCCATCCATCCCTCATCCATCCATCCATCCATCATTTCATCCATCCATCCATCCATCATCCATCCATCCATCCATCATCCATCCATCCATCCCTCATCCATCCATCCATCCATCATTTCATCCATCCATCCATCCATCATCCATCCATCCATCATTTCATCCATCCATCCATCCATCATCCATCCATCCATCATTTCATTCATCCATCCATCCATCCATCCATCCATCCATCTATCCATCCATCCATCCATCCATCCATCCATCTATCCATCCATCCATCCCTCATCCATCCATCCATCATTTCATTCATCCATCCATCCATCCATCCATCATCTATCCATCCATCCATCCATCCATCCATCTATCCATCATTTCATCCATCTATCCATCCATCCATCCCTCATCCATCCATCCATCCATCATTTCATCCATCCATCCATCCATCCATCCATCCATCATCCATCCATCCATCCCTCATCCATCCATCCATCATTTCATTCATCCATCCATCCATCATCCATCCATCCATCATCCATCCATCCATGCCTCCTTTCATAGTGGTGGAATTTCTCAGTGAAATGAGATGGCCTTCTAGTTCCTGATCCATCAGCGAGAGCGCTCAGGAGCAGTCATGGATTCAGATGAGACCACAACCCAGGACAGTCCTCCCTAGGATGATTTAAGTCCTGGCTCTGAGTCTTAAGGGCCAGGATGCATTAAAACATCATTATCCTGACTCCTAAAGAATTATTTGAGATTTCCTATAACCCGCTAAAGGTCCACGTAATCCTGGACCTTCACCCTACCCCCATTGGAACCAGAACCAGGACACCCTTAGACAGGATAAGTGAGGGGGGAGGGAGGATTGGGATTGGGCCCAAATAAAAGGATTAGATGTTTTTCTATGAAGTAAACTGGTGAGTCAGACTAAAACTGCTCTACTGTCTGTATGTCGCACCTCCTCCTGAAGGCTGCATGTTCTCTCTGTGACTGTTGACTCTGCAGGGTTGACTCATACATCCTGGATGATTTATGTCATACATGTGGAGAGAGAGAGAGAGAGAGAGAGAGAGAGAGCTGCCACAGTGGGAGTGGATAAGTCTCCACCTTCTCTCTGTGCCCTCCTGCTCCCACCCCTCCCCCGTAGGCTCAAGTTACTGTGGGAGGAAGGAATGTATGAATGGACGGCCCTCTGTGCACATGCATGTGTCTTCTGGTTCATTCACAAATCTGTGGCGGGGCCTGTCACCTGACCTTGTCCAAACAGAGGAAACCCGCAGAGATAGAGCTGCAGACTCGTTACAGAAGTGCCTTAAAGAGCTGCAGCAGAGGCCAGGATTCTGCACAGACCTGGAGTCTGCAAAGACCAGGATGGTCTATGGTAGATCTTGATGTAGTAGTAATGGTTTACACTCATAAAGGTCCGGGTTTTAAACAGACCCCGATGTGATGGCTCCTTTAAATCCACAGAGGGATCTCCTCCAGGCATCTCGTCTGCTTGTTGAACAATGGTGGATCTCTTAATGGACTGGATGTTTGGTTAAAGGGAGGGAGGGTTTTCCACCATTATCTCTCTAACTGGAGCAGAAAGCACATGAGCCTGAGCACACTACTGTAGTACTCACTGACGAATGAAGCACATGAGAGGCCTGTCAGCGGGCTGGAGGGGGGAGGAGGGTGAGGAGGGTGAGGAGGGGGAAAGGTCAGGAGGGACTGATATTTAGGAGATAGTTGAGCTAATCTCACCTAAGGTCTCTGAGTCAACCTAACCTCACAGGTAATGTTTTAGTTCAGACTTTGCTGAGACCTGCTGATACATGTGAATAAAAACATTTCTCTCTCTCTCCCTTACCTGGCAAAGCTCTGTGATGCACATGCTCTGTCCTGACGGATGGAACCATGGTTTCCATTTTTTTTTTTTTTTTTTATCAAGGATGGACTGTCATCTAGACTAAAAAGAAAAACATTATCTAAAAAGGCCAGGAGGGAATGTATTACAGGCTTCAAAGGATGACATCACCTGTAAAGGATGACATCACCTGTAAAGGATGACATCATCTGTAAAGGATGACATCACCTGTAAAGGATGACATCACCTGTAAAGGATGACATCACCTGTAAAGGATGACATCACCTGTAAAGGATGACATCACCTGTAAAGGATGACATCACCTGTAAAGGATGACATCATCTGTAAATGATGACATCATCTGTAAAGGATGACATCACCTGTAAAGGATGACATCACCTGTAAAGGATGACATCACCTGTAAAGGATGACATCACCTGTAAAGGATGACATCATCTGTAAAGGATGACATCACCTGTAAAGGATGACATCATCTGTAAATGATGACATCATCTGTAAAGGATGACATCACCTCGGCACACAGAGATGTTTTAAACAGCATTAGGGTTTCTCAGAGGAAAGCAGGATTCATTTGTTCTAATGTTGGAACAATATTGGCAGGAGACGCACTCCGACAGTGAGGTCCTGAGTGTCTCAGTTGTGGACATGCAGCCTTAAGCTCCACCTCTCAGTTTCTAGGTCGCTCTAAGGTTAGTTTGCTGTTTTATGGTTATAATTCTCTACCTTGGCTGTAAAGCCTCACCTGTTCTCTGTAGGAGTGTCAGCTCCGCACACACTGCTCCAATCACTTAGACCGTTTCCCATTGGCATGCTTTGATAAGCCCAGAGGACTGTGAACGTCTGAATCAATGCCGCGGCCTCATGTGGCGTTCCTGGTGGCGGTGGATCAAACAGAGCAGAGGGTGAGGCCTGGCTCGGCTCCTTACATCCATATCTGCATCCGGAGAGACTGAAGAGGATCTGGTTTAATGTCTAACCAGCAGGCTGGGGGAGAAGATCAGCATTTACAGGAACACAGGAGTGAAAGTGTTTGACAGTCTGCGGGTTATTCATTAAATCCCCTCAGTAGGGCTCACGGCAGAGATAACAGGACTCTTCAGACGTTAAAACCAGGATTACCATGACTGTAACTGAAGGTTAGAATGCAGGAGAGCTCCTAAACACTGACTGGGTTAGGGTTAGCTGCTACACTGAAGTGTGACAGGTCGCTCTCCCTCTGCCTGTCTGGGACTCAGACTGACCTCCTACAGTAATGAAGTCTTATTCTGAAGGTCTTTCTCTCTCTTTACCATGCTGTAATCCTGCTGTGAAGTGGTGATGACTGCTAGCAGCTCCACATATTCCTGAAGGTCATCATGGTTAGTCTAACTCTGATAGATTGATCTGGAAGAGGAGGCTCATTCTTCATTCTTACTCAAAGTCCTCTGCTGTAAAATTTTGTGAATTTCCCTCATCAGACAAACTCGAACCAGAAGCTTCAGGGCTAAAGGAACCCCCCCCCCCCCCTTTCTCCAAACTTAATTTGATTTGGGCTGGAAATCAAGAACCCACCATATCACTGTTGGCTGAGCGGAGCCTCAGGAAGCAGAGGATGGGATAAATTGGAGAGCAGGGGGATCAGATTGGTATCAGAGCTCTTCCTGCCTGCTGCAGCCATATTAGACATCAAAGAGGCCTGACCCAAAGGGCCGCTGGGTGACCTGGAGGGTCAGCATGTGTGGTTCTCAGGCCCTGTGGTCTAAATACAGTCAGCCAAGCAGAAGTTTAGAGTACACACCTTTACATAAAGGAATGGCGAGCATCTGACCCAGGGGACAGGACGCCTCTGTGTCACTGGATTTAGTCTGTAGACAGGCTTTGCTGACCTCTTTAGATAATGGAGCTGGTCTGGGAAGAATAAGGAGCTCAGTAGGCTGATGGGCTTCTGTCAGTGCTCTGACTGGTCCTGCAGGGTAGAGGGTGGAGCATGTCCACATCTGTTGCTACGTCTGAGTAGGATGTCCAAACTTTCTCTCCTCCTGTCCTAGTCTGGAGTTTAAGTCTCCATCATGGATGGTCCAGTCAGGTGTTTGCTGATCCGGATCAGCTGTGAGTGAGAACGGCGACCCTGGAGGAGCCGGGATTAATAATCCATGTCCAGAGACGATGGTCTAGGCCTGCCCTATGGTGGAGTGTCTCTGGGAATACTTTGGTCCTGAATCAGCGCTGTAAAAATAAGAAGTGATGGACTGAATAATCCATGATGTCGATGCATCAGTGCAGAATCACACACGTCTGCATGGTGGAGCATCTCCAGCCCAATTCAGACCATAGATCTGGTTCCTGCTGACATGGTCAGACCATGCATGTGAACAGGACACATGCATGGAGGAGACAGGACGCGTGCACGGAGGAGATAGGACGCATGCACGGAGGAGACAGGGTGCATGCAGGGAGGAGACAGGATGCAGGCATGGAGGAGACAGGATGCACGCATGGAGGAGACAGGATGCACGCATGGAGGAGACAGGACGCATGCATGGAAGAGACAGGACGCATGCATGGAAGAGACAGAATGCATGCATGGAAGAGACAGGACACATGCATGGAGGAGACAGGACGCGTGCACGGAGGTGATAGGACGCATGCACGGAGGAGACAGGGTGCATGCAGGGAGGAGACAGGATGCACGCATGGAGGAGACAGGATGCACGCATGGAGGAGACAGGACGCATGCATGGAAGAGACAGAACGCATGCACGGAGGAGACAGGGTGCATGCAGGGAGGAGACAGGACACATGCACGGAGGAGACAGGATGCGTGCACAGAGGAGACAGGACGCATGCACGGAGGAGACAGGGTGCATGCAGGGAGGAGACAGGATGCACGCATGGAGGAGACAGGATGCACGCATGGAGGAGACAGGACGCATGCATGGAAGAGACAGAACGCATGCACGGAGGAGACAGGATGCGTGCACAGAGGAGACAGGATGCACAAACGGAGGAGAAAGGACGCGTGCACAGATGAGACAGGATACGTGCACGGAGGAGACAGGAGTGATGATGATTGGAGGTTCTTTGTCAGAGTTTCAGAGACAGATGTGATCCTTTTTTAAATCCCCAGCATTTTTTATCTGATGAGTTTCTATTCTAGTTATTGACTTTAACAGCTAGACTTCCATATCTCTCACTTTTATCTCCCTGTAGGGTTGGTGTTAGGGCTGGGTTAGGGTCTGATCTGAGCCATGACGGTTCATTCAGACGAGGTTCTGAAACCAGTTGGTGGTTCTTTGGTCTGACCTGGGTTTGACAGATCCCTGGAGGATGTTTGACTTTAGTTCTTAATCCACTCTGACAAATAAAACTCTCATCCTGTCTGCCTCTGCTGTCCTGGTCTCACCTGTCCCCTCCTCTGACCTCCACCCCTGATTACGCTGTTATCTGTGGGCAGAGGGCGGTGGTGGCGGCGGCGGCAGCAGATGGTCCTGAATGCAGACTTTAAACTCCCTCCATCATAACGAGAACAGTCCTGATGTAAAGGGGGTCCTGAAGAACTGCAGGTCTAACAAAGTCTTTAAGCACAGGACTGGTCTGACCGTCTACAGCAGGAATCTGATTGGTTGATGATGTGGGTTAGGACTGGAGAAATGTCTCAGCAGCATCTCTGATTGGTGGAACCTGCGGGAACCATGGCAACGCTAATGGACTTTAGCTAAAGATGACAGTCCAAACCACAGAACCCTTCAGTGTGGATGAAACCAGAGCAGCTATGAGGACATGATGCTGAATGATGTCATACAAGCACTGAGGCTGGTTATAAATTACTGCTGGCCTGATTACACAGCTACCAGACCAAAGCTAATGGCTCATGATGCCAGTGCATTGTGGGACGTGTAGTTCCTTCACTCCTGGTATGAACATTTGTACCAGTCCGGTACATTCGCCTGCAGCAGTCTGATCCAGATCAGCTCCAGTCGGGTTCACTGGGGATCCCCATCCATGAAGACATGTGTGGTCCCCCCTCCCCCCCAGCACTGAGGCTCCCCTCCAACAATCAGGGCCTTCATGGGGGCTATAATGACAAAATGAAAGCCAGTTGTGTGTCTGTGGAGGTTTTAATGACTTTCAGAGCTGCTGTGGAAAAGCTGGGCTCAGTCCAAACACGCTGCTGCTGCAGAGACTGGAGGGAGCCATGCTGCAGACCTCGTTTTAGACCCAGCTGTCCCTGAGAGTCTCAGTTTGGATGATCAGGACAGGGACAGAGACGGCGACTAAACGCTACAGAGTCTGTGGGAGTGACGTGAACTTTATAATTCTGAGCTGTGACACAGGTCTGGATGAGACTGTAAAATCTGAACCCCTCAGATCTGATCCCTCTCAGACTGATAAACATTTACTCCACATCAGCACCCACATCTACGCTCCTGAAGTCCCCCAGAGTCTCCTGTAGACCAGAGACTGACTGGTGGATCTGTGTTGTTAGCAGATTATTTATTTATCTCCCTGAGATCAATAATCTCCTGTAGAGGACGTCCCAGCTGTGCAACATGCTCAAAGTCAGCAGTCTAAAAATCTACAGATCTTCTGATCAATCTTCCTCCAACACCTTTAATTCCATTCAAAGAGACCAGATCACCAAAGTCTGCTCCAGAGTCCTCCTGCAGATCAGTGAGACTCCTTTAAGACTCAGCCCAGAGTCAGACAGAAGACTAGAGCTTCAGAATTACACACAGAGAAATCCACACAGGTCTGATGATCACAACCTTAGAGGATATGATGAAGATTTAGTCTCCAGGTGGTCAGTGGAGGCCGTTCAGTTCCATCAGAGACTACAGAGATGATGCTGGACCTCAGTGCTCCATGGTTAAGGATCTACAGAGACTACAGAGATGATGCTGGACTTTAGAGAGCAATGAAAGAAAAACTAAAAACTCCATTAACCCTTTAGACCCTTTCTCTGTGAGTCTGAGAACATCAGGACTTTGGTTTGATCTGGACTCAAGTGTCCCGGACAGAATCAAAGACTTAAGAGTGACTAAAGAATGATACAGAGAGACCGGTCTCACTCTCAGACTCTGTTAAAGGATAAAGAGTGATACAGAGAGACCGGTCTCACTCTCAGACTCTGTTAAAGGATAAAGAGTGATACAGAGAGACCGGTCTCACCCTCAGACTCTGTTAAAGGATAAAGAGTGATACAGAGAGACCGGTCTCACCCTCAGACTCTGTTAAAGGATAAAGAGCGATACAGAGAGACCGGTCTCACCCTCAGACTCTGTTAAAGGATAAAGAGCGATACAGAGAGACCGGTCTCACTCTCAGACTCTGTTAAAGGATAAAGAGCGATACAGAGAGACCGGTCTCACCCTCAGACTCTGTTAAAGGATAAAGAGCGATACAGAGAGACCGGTCTCACCCTCAGACTCTGTTAAAGGATAAAGAGCGATACAGAGAGACCGGTCTCACCCTCAGACTCTGTTAAAGGATAAAGAGCGATACAGAGAGACCGGTCTCACCCTCAGACTCTGTTAAAGGATAAAGAGCGATACAGAGAGACCGGTCTCACCCTCAGACTCTGTTAAAGGATAAAGAGCGATACAGAGAGACCGGTCTCACTCTCAGACTCTGTTAAAGGATAAAGAGCGATACAGAGAGACCGGTCTCACCCTCAGACTCTGTTAAAGGATAAAGAGCGATACAGAGAGACCGGTCTCACCCTCAGACTCTGTTAAAGGATAAAGAGCGATACAGAGAGACCGGTCTCACCCTCAGACTCTGTTAAAGGATAAAGAGTGATACAGAGAGACCGGTCTCACTCTCAGACTCTGTTAAAGGATAAAGAGCGATACAGAGAGACCGGTCTCACTCTCAGACTCTGTTAAAGGATAAAGAGTGATACAGAGAGTGATACTGATGAAATGTGTATAAAGACATTCCAACTGTGATAGTGAGCTCTGCTATGTGAGCTCTAATCTCGCCACTGAGCGCCGCTGAGTGCATGATCACGCCCTTACCGTGTCTTTGTTTACAGAAACTTCGGTGTCAGTCCAGCCCAGGTCTGTCATCCTAAACTGTCCTGAACCTGTTTGACTGACGCCGTGTTTGGCCCGGCAGCTTTCAGGGCTAACCTTTCCCACATGCTGCAGCGGGCCGAGCCCTCTAATGTGCCTGTATGGACAGGAATAAAACAGCCAACAAGCCACGGCGCTGACAGAAGCCTTGTGGGAAGTGCTGCCACATTCCTTCTGTTTTTTTTTTTTGTTTGTTTGTTTTTTTTGTTTTCCCACAGAGCAGCTGAAGAAGAATGACTGCTATCTTATCAGCCGCAGAGATGCATGTGTGCCTCTCTATGGGTCAGCAGGTTAATGCAGAAGTTTAACTTCACTGCTCGTCTGGATCTGGTCTCATCCTGGAGCTGCTGCAGATATCATCACATTCCTGGTGACATAGTTGGCGTGCTCTGTCTGTCCTGCAGCGGTGAACACTGCTGCACCAACCAGAGCTGCAGCAGAGCTCTGAGACTGGAGCTCTATTAACGAAGGGTTAATTCTTTAGGGATATAAACATGATGGAATACAACTAGATCAACAGCATGCAAAATATCAGTGGAAGAATCTGAATATGCAGACATTTATTTTACTCTGCCTTATGGTTAATCCCAAATTTTCTGTAGTTAATCTAGATTAATCGCCCCTTGCTCTGTTTTCTATCTGAAACTGGTTTTATTTATTTTGGATTTTTCTACTGTGTCAGCCTAAGGACTAAAGACTTCCTGCTTTTTTGAAAGAAAATGGGGGACTTACTATTGTGGACCCTAGTTAATCAGGATTAATGCGTGCATTAATGCATTAGTAAAATATCTGTTTGTAAGAGCCCAGTCCCTTTCTAAGAAGAGGAGATCTCCTCTTCTTCTTTCTAAATCTGCCGTTTCATGGTCACATGTACGAGCCTTTTGTGCTGCTGGTCCTGGATCAGATAAAGCAGCGTGTGAAGCCGGCGTACTGAGCACAGAGAGGAGGATTCTTCAGCTGTTGGTTTCAGTTGGGCTGCCTGCTGATAAACCTCCGTGCTTCGCTTTCCCTCCCTGTAGCTGGAGGCTCCTGTCCAGCTGCTGCTGCTGCTTCCTGGTTGTGTAATGAGTAACAGCCAGTGGGCTTTCCCCCGCACAACTGTAGCATGGAGCCGGGGCCAGCTGAGGGTCACCATGCAAATACCATGCAAATCATGCAAAGCTGATGGAAATATGAGGAACAAAGAGGCCTGGGGTTATGCAACTTTTTTATGTGTCTGTGCTTAGACAGCACAGAGGAGGTGGAGGAGCTAGTCAGAGAACTTTAACTCTTTAGTGCTCTACAGCCTTCTGATCTGGACTGTACATGTCTGCTTGGTCCCATCATGACCCACCTCCTGGGTCCTGATGGAGAATCATGTTAGCCCTGTGGGCTGCAGTAGAACAGGAGGGGTCACACATCAGTTCCCTCCAGGCCTGGATCAGTGTAACTACAGACACAGCACCATGTGCCTGACCAATAAGACCAGTCTACAAGAACCTGTGGGGGTGGGGGTTGATCATTTTTTACCCATCAGCCCCTTTAGAGGCTGAACCAGACAGTCTGAGCCCCTAAACTGTGACCCAGACTTTAGCAGACCAGGCTGCAGCTATCACAGCTGCTCTGGTACCTGGATCTAAGCTCCCTCAGGGGTTGGTGGAGTTCAGGCTGAAGATGAAGCCTGCTGCGTTCTAGAGAATGTTCTGGTAGCCGTGTGAGAGAAGAGAGGTGGAGGTAATGATGTAGCAGTGCTCTCTCCTCTTCACCCTCAGCCATGGTGGGGTGTGTTTCTGAGAGGAGCGAGCTGGAGTACAGGCGGGTCATCATGGACTTTGTAAGGCTGGTGTGAGATCAACCACTGACAGATCAACAAGATGGCGACTATGGTCATAACACACGGGCAAACCCCGGCGTTCAAAAGGAACCCTGCATGATCAGACCAGTCTAGTCCTCACTAGAGATCAGAGCTTATAAACTCACCAGCAGGCCGCCATGTTTTGGTCCACACCTGTACTGTGATGTCACTAGCGCTCCTCGCCGTTGCTATAGTAACCACTGCTTCAGACTAGCCAGTGGTAGGGCTGATCTCAGAGACACTGCACGATCCATATTTACCCTGTCGTAGCAAATATTTACGTCCACACGGGTAGAATCTGTTTGAATCTGTTTCCTGATGAACCAGGTGAAGGCCACCAGCTAAAACACGTCTGTTTAATAAAGTTGTTACCCAGACTTCTACTCTTTATGAAGCTTAATGTTTCCACATGCTTCAAAATGTTGCAGGTAAAGATAAACAGTAATAGTAATAACAGGAATAACAGCTAGTAATAGAGCATTCAATCTACAGCGCTTGTTTCTACTGGACAGAGAAGAGCTGACAGTCCAGCCCAGTGGGGAACACATGTGGACTTAGACATAGAACCATGGTGTTACAGAGTGTAGAACCATGGAGTTAGAGAGTGTGGAACCATGGAGTTAGAGAGTGTAAAACCATGGAGTTAGAGAGTGTAAAACCATGGAGTTAGAGAGTGTGGAACCATGGAGTTAGAGAGTGTGGAACCATGGAGTTAGAGAGTGTAAAACCATGGAGTTAGAGAGTGTGGAACCATGGAGTTAGAGAGTGTGGAACCATGGAGTTAGAGAGTGTGGAACCATGGAGTTAGAGAGTGTAAAACCATGGAGTTAGAGAGTGTGGAACCATGGAGTTAGAGAGTGTAAAACCATGGAGTTAGAGAGTGTGGAACCATGGAGTTAGAGAGTGTGGAACCATGGAGTTAGAGAGTGTGGAACCATGGAGTTAGAGAAGGTAGAGCCATGGAGTTAGAGAGTGTAGAACCATGGAGTTAGAGAGTGTGGAACCATGGAGTTAGAGAGTGTGGAACCATGGAGTTAGAGAAGGTAGAGCCATGGAGTTAGAGAGTGTAAAACCATGGAGTTAGAGAGTGTGGAACCATGGAGTTAGAGAGCATAGAACCATGGAGTTAGAGAGTGTGGAACCATGGAGTTAGAGAGCATAGAACCATGGAGTTAGAGAGTGTGGAACCATGGAGTTAGAGAGTTTGGAACCATGGAGTTAGAGAGTGTGGAACCATGGAGTTAGAGAGTGTGGAACCATGGAGTTAGAGAGCATAGAACCATGGAGTTAGAGAGTGTAGAACCATGGAGTTAGAGAGTGTGGAACCATGGAGTTAGAGAAGGTAGAGCCATGGAGTTAGAGAGTGTAAAACCATGGAGTTAGAGAGTGTGGAACCATGGAGTTAGAGAGCATAGAACCATGGAGTTAGAGAGTGTGGAACCATGGAGTTAGAGAGTGTGGAACCATGGAGTTAGAGAGTGTGGAACCATGGAGTTAGAGGGCATAGAACCATGGAGTTAGAGAGCGTAGAACAATGGAGTTAGAGATTGTAGAACCATGGAGTTAGAGAGTGTAAAACCATGGAGTTAGAGAGTGTGGAACCATGGAGTTAGAGAGTGTAGAACCATGGAGTTAGAGAAGGTAGAGCCATGGAGTTAGAGAGTGTAGAACCATGGAGTTAGAGAGTGTGGAACCATGGAGTTAGAGAGTGTGGAACCATGGAGTTAGAGAGCGTAGAACCATGGAGTTAGAGAGTGTGGAACCATGGAGTTAGAGAGCATAGAACCATGGAGTTAGAGAGCGTAGAACCATGGAGTTAGAGAGTGTGGAACCATGGAGTTTGAGAGTGTAGAACCATGGAGTTAGAGAGCATAGAACCATGGAGTTAGAGAGTGTAGAACCATGGAGTTAGAGAGTGTGGAACCATGGAGTTAGAGAGCGTAGAACCATGGAGTTAGAGGGCGTAGAACCATGGAGTTAGAGGGTGTAGAACCATGGAGTTAGAGAGCGTAGAACCATGGAGTAAGAGGGTGTAGAACCATGGAGTTAGAGAGCGTAGAACCATGGAGTTAGAGAGGGTAGAACCATGGAGTTAGAGGGTGTAGAACCATGGAGTTAGAGAGCATAGAACCATGGAGTTAGAGAGTGTAGAACCATGGAGTTTATAGAGCACAGAACCATGGAGTTAGAGAGTGTAAAACCATGGAGTTAGAGAGTGTGGAACCATGGAGTTAGAGAGTGTGGAACCATGGAGTTAGAGAGCATAGAACCATGGAGTTAGAGAGTGTGGAACCATGGAGTTAGAGAGTGTGGAACCATGGAGTTAGAGAGTGTGGAACCATGGAGTTAGAGAGTGTACAACCATGGAGTTAGAGAAGGTAGAGCCATGGAGTTAGAGAGTGTAGAACCATGGAGTTAGAGAGTGTGGAACCATGGAGTTAGAGAGTGTGGAACCATGGAGTTAGAGAGCGTAGAACCATGGAGTTAGAGAGTGTGGAACCATGGAGTTAGAGAGCATAGAACCATGGAGTTAGAGAGTGTAGAACCATGGAGTTAGAGAGTGTAGAACCATGGAGTTTGAGAGTGTAGAACCATGGAGTTAGAGAGCATAGAACCATGGAGTTAGAGAGTGTAGAACCATGGAGTTAGAGAGTGTAGAACCATGGAGTTAGAGAGCGTAGAACCATGGAGTTAGAGGGCGTAGAACCATGGAGTTAGAGGGTGTGGAACCATGGAGTTAGAGAGCGTAGAACCATGGAGTAAGAGGGTGTAGAACCATGGAGTTAGAGAGCGTAGAACCATGGAGTTAGAGAGGGTAGAACCATGGAGTTAGAGGGTGTAGAACCATGGAGTTAGAGAGCGTAGAACCATGGAGTTAGAGAGCATAGAACCATGGAGTTAGAGAGTGTAGAACCATGGAGTTTATAGAGCACAGAACCATGGAGTTAGAGAGTGTAAAACCATGGAGTTAGAGGGTGTAGAACCATGGAGTTAGAGGGCATAGAACCATGGAGTTAGAGAGCATAGAACCATGGAGTTAGAGAGTGTAGAACCATGGAGTTTATAGAGCACAGAACCATGGAGTTAGAGAGTGTAAAACCATGGAGTTAGAGAGTGTGGAACCATGGAGTTAGAGAGTGTGGAACCATAGAGTTAGAGGGCATAGAACCATGGTGTTAGAGAGCATAGAACCATGGAGTTAGAGAGTGTAGAACAATGGAGTTAGAGATTGTAGAACCATGGAGTTAGAGAGTGTAAAACCATGGAGTTAGAGAGTGTGGAACCATGGAGTTAGAGAGTGTGGAACCATGGAGTTGGAGATCATAGAACCATGGAGTTAGAGAGTGTAGAACCATGGAGTTAGAGAGCCTAGAACCATGGAGTAAGAGAGTGTAGAACCATGGAGTTAGAGAGCACAGAACCATGGAGTTAGAGAGCATAGAACCATGGAGTTAGAGAGTGTAAAACCATGGAGTTAGAGAGCATAGAACCATGGAGTTAGAGAGTGTAGAACCATGGAGTTAGAGAGTGTGGAACCATGGAGTTAGAGAGTGTGGAACCATGGAGTTAGAGAGTGTAGAACCATGGAGTTAGAGAGTGTGGAACCATGGAGTTAGAGAGTGTGGAACCATGGAGTTACAGAGCATAGAACCATGGAGTTAGAGAGTGTAGAACCATGGAGTTAGAGAGAGTAAAACCATGGAGTTAGAGCGTGTGGAACCATGGAGTTAGACAGTGTAGAACCATGGAGTTAGAGGGCATAGAACCATGGAGTTAGAGAGCATAGAACCATGGAGTTAGAGAGCGTAGAACCATGGAGTTAGAGAGTGTAGAACCATGGAGTTAGAGAGTGTGGAACCATGGAGTTAGAGAGTGTAGAACCATGGAGTTAGAGAGTGTGGAACCATGGAGTTAGAGAGTGTAAAACCATGGAGTTAGAGAGTGTAGAACCATGGAGTTAGAGAGTGTGGAACCATGGAGTTAGAGAGTGTGGAACCATGGAGTTAGAGAGTGTACAACCATGGAGTTAGAGAAGGTAGAGCCATGGAGTTAGAGAGTGTAGAACCATGGAGTTAGAGAGTGTGGAACCATGGAGTTAGAGAGTGTGGAACCATGGAGTTAGAGAGCGTAGAACCATGGAGTTAGAGAGTGTGGAACCATGGAGTTAGAGAGCATAGAACCATGGAGTTAGAGAGTGTAGAACCATGGAGTTAGAGAGTGTAGAACCATGGAGTTTGAGAGTGTAGAACCATGGAGTTAGAGAGCATAGAACCATGGAGTTAGAGAGTGTAGAACCATGGAGTTAGAGGGCGTAGAACCATGGAGTTAGAGGGTGTGGAACCATGGAGTTAGAGAGCGTAGAACCATGGAGTAAGAGGGTGTAGAACCATGGAGTTAGAGAGCGTAGAACCATGGAGTTAGAGAGGGTAGAACCATGGAGTTAGAGGGTGTAGAACCATGGAGTTAGAGAGCGTAGAACCATGGAGTTAGAGAGCATAGAACCATGGAGTTAGAGAGTGTAGAACCATGGAGTTTATAGAGCACAGAACCATGGAGTTAGAGAGTGTAAAACCATGGAGTTAGAGGGTGTAGAACCATGGAGTTAGAGGGCATAGAACCATGGAGTTAGAGAGCATAGAACCATGGAGTTAGAGAGTGTAGAACCATGGAGTTTATAGAGCACAGAACCATGGAGTTAGAGAGTGTAAAACCATGGAGTTAGAGAGTGTGGAACCATGGAGTTAGAGAGTGTGGAACCATAGAGTTAGAGGGCATAGAACCATGGTGTTAGAGAGCATAGAACCATGGAGTTAGAGAGTGTAGAACAATGGAGTTAGAGATTGTAGAACCATGGAGTTAGAGAGTGTAAAACCATGGAGTTAGAGAGTGTGGAACCATGGAGTTAGAGAGTGTGGAACCATGGAGTTGGAGATCATAGAACCATGGAGTTAGAGAGTGTAGAACCATGGAGTTAGAGAGTGTGGAACCATGGAGTTAGAGAGTGTGGAACCATGGAGTTAGAGAGTGTAGAACCATGGAGTTAGAGAGTGTGGAACCATGGAGTTAGAGAGTGTAAAACCATGGAGTTAGAGAGCATAGAACCATGGAGTTAGAGAGTGTAGAACCATGGAGTTAGAGAGTGTGGAACCATGGAGTTAGAGAGTGTGGAACCATGGAGTTAGAGAGTGTGGAACCATGGAGTTACAGAGCATAGAACCATGGAGTTAGAGAGTGTAGAACCATGGAGTTAGAGAGAGTAAAACCATGGAGTTAGAGCGTGTGGAACCATGGAGTTAGACAGTGTAGAACCATGGAGTTAGAGGGCATAGAACCATGGAGTTAGAGAGCATAGAACCATGGAGTTAGAGAGCGTAGAACCATGGAGTTAGAGAGTGTAGAACCATGGAGTTAGAGAGTGTGGAACCATGGAGTTAGAGAGTGTAGAACCATGGAGTTAGAGAGTGTGGAACCATGGAGTTAGAGAGTGTAAAACCATGGAGTTAGAGAGTGTAGAACCATGGAGTTAGAGAGTGTGGAACCATGGAGTTAGAGAGTGTAGAACCATGGAGTTAGAGGGCATAGAACCATGGAGTTAGAGAGCATAGAACCATGGAGTTAGAGAGTGTAGAACCATGGAGTTAGAGAGCGTGGAACCATGGAGTTAGAGAGTGTAGAACCATGGAGTTAGAGGGCATAGAACCATGGAGATAGAGAGCATAGAACCATGGAGTTAGAGAGTGTAGAACCATGGAGTTAGAGAGCATAGAACCATGGAGTTAGAGAGCATAGAACCATGGAGTTTATAGAGCGTAGAACCATGGAGTTAGAGAGTGTGGAACCATGGAGTTAGAGAGCATAGAACCATGGAGTTAGAGAGTGTAGAACCATGGAGTTAGAGAGTGTAAAACCATGGAGTTAGAGAGTGTGGAACCATGGAGTTAGAGAGTGTAGAACCATGGAGTTAGAGGGCATAGAACCATGGAGTTAGAGAGCATAGAACCATGGAGTTAGAGAGCGTAGAACCATGGAGTTAGAGAGGGTAGAACCATGGAGTTAGAGAGTGTAAAACCATGGAGTTAGAGAGTGTGGAACCATGGAGTTAGAGAGTGTAGAACCATGGAGTTAGAGAGTGTGGAACCATGGAGTTAGAGAGTGTAAAACCATGGAGTTAGAGAGTGTAAAACCATGGAGTTAGAGAGTGTGGAACCATGGAGTTAGAGAGTGTGGAACCATAGAGTTAGAGGGCATAGAACCATGGTGTTAGAGAGCATAGAACCATGGAGTTAGAGAGTGTAGAACAATGGAGTTAGAGATTGTAGAACCATGGAGTTAGAGAGTGTAAAACCATGGAGTTAGAGAGTGTGGAACCATGGAGTTAGAGAGTGTGGAACCATGGAGTTGGAGATCATAGAACCATGGAGTTAGAGAGTGTAGAACCATGGAGTTAGAGAGTGTGGAACCATGGAGTTAGAGAGTGTAAAACCATGGAGTTAGACAGTGTAGAACCATGGAGTTAGAGAGTGTGGAACCATGGAGTTAGAGAGTGTAAAACCATGGAGTTAGAGAGCATAGAACCATGGAGTTAGAGAGTGTAGAACCATGGAGTTAGAGAGTGTGGAACCATGGAGTTAGAGAGTGTGGAACCATGGAGTTAGAGAGTGTAGAACCATGGAGTTAGAGAGTGTGGAACCATGGAGTTAGAGAGTGTGGAACCATGGAGTTACAGAGCATAGAACCATGGAGTTAGAGAGTGTAGAACCATGGAGTTAGAGAGAGTAAAACCATGGAGTTAGAGAGTGTGGAACCATGGAGTTAGAGAGTGTAGAACCATGGAGTTAGAGAGTGTAGAACCATGGAGTTAGAGAGTGTAGATCCATGGAGTTAGAGAGTGTGGAACCATGGAGTTAGAGAGTGTAAAACCATGGAGGTAGAGAGTGTGGAACCATGGAGTTAGAGAGTGTGGAACCATGGAGTTAGAGAGTGTAGAACCATGGAGTTAGAGGGCATAGAACCATGGAGTTAGAGAGCATAGAACCATGGAGTTAGAGAGTGTAGAACCATGGAGTTAGAGAGTGTGGAACCATGGAGTTAGAGAGTGTAGAACCATGGAGTTAGAGGGCATAGAACCATGGAGTTAGAGAGCATAGAACCATGGAGTTAGAGAGTGTAGAACCATGGAGTTAGAGAGCATAGAACCATGGAGTTAGAGAGCATAGAACCATGGAGTTTATAGAGCGTAGAACCATGGAGTTAGAGAGTGTGGAACCATGGAGTTAGAGAGCATAGAACCATGGAGTTAGAGAGTGTAGAACCATGGAGTTAGAGAGTGTAAAACCATGGAGTTAGAGAGTGTGGAACCATGGAGTTAGAGAGTGTAGAACCATGGAGTTAGAGGGCATAGAACCATGGAGTTAGAGAGCATAGAACCATGGAGTTAGAGAGCGTAGAACCATGGAGTTAGAGAGGGTAGAACCATGGAGTTAGAGAGTGTGGAACCATGGAGTTAGAGAGTGTAGAACCATGGAGTTAGAGAGTGTAAAACCATGGAGTTAGAGAGTGTGGAACCATGGAGTTAGAGAGTGTGGAACCATGGAGTTAGAGAGTGTGGAACCATGGAGTTAGAGAAGGTAGAACCATGGAGTTAGAGAGTGTGGAACCATGGAGTTAGAGAGTGTGGAACCATGGAGTTAGAGGGCATAAAACCATGGAGTTAGAGAGTGTAGAACCATGGAGTTAGAGAAGGTAGAACCATGGAGTTAGAGAGTGTGGAACCATGGAGTTAGAGAGCATAGAACCATGGAGTTAGAGAGTGTGGAACCATGGAGTTAGAGAGTGTGGAACCATGGAGTTTGAGAGTGTGGAACCATGGAGTTAGAGAGTGTAGAACCATGGAGTTAGAGGGCATAGAACCATGGAGTTAGAGAGCATTGAACCATGGAGTTAGAGAGTGTAGAACCATGGAGTTAGAGAGTGTGGAACCATGGAGTTAGAGAGTGTAGAACCATGGAGTTAGAGGGCATAGAACCATGGAGTTATAGAGCATAGAACCATGGAGTTAGAGAGTGTAGAACCATGGAGTTAGAGAGCATAGAACCATGGAGTTAGAGAGCATAGAACCATGGAGTTTATAGAGCGTAGAACCATGGAGTTAGAGAGAGTGGAACCATGGAGTTAGAGAGTGTAGAACCATGGAGTTTATAGAGCGTAGAACCATGGAGTTAGACAGTGTAAAACCATGGAGTTAGAGAGTGTAGAACCATGGAGTTAGAGGGTGTAGAACCATGGAGTTAGAGAGCGTAGAACCATGGAGTTAGAGAGTGTAGAACCATGGAGTTAGAGAGCATAGAACCATGGAGTTAGAGAGTGTAGAACCATGGAGTTAGAGAGTGTAGAACCATGGAGTTAGAGAGTGTAGAACCATGGAGTTAGAGAGCGTAGAACCATGGAGTTAGAGAGTGTAGAACCATGGAGTTAGAGAGTGTAGAACCATGGAGTTAGAGAGTGTAGAACCATGGAGTTAGAGAGAGTAGAACCATGGAGTTAGAGAAGCTAGAACCATGGAGTTAGAGGGTGTAGAACCATGGAGTTAGAGAGTGTAGAACCATGGAGTTAGAGAGTGAAGAACCATGGAGTTAGAGAGCGTAGAACCATGGAGTTAGAGAGCATAGAACCATGGAGTTAGAGAGCATAGAACCATGGAGTTAGAGAGCGTAGAACCATGGAGTTAGAGAGTGTGGAACCATGGAGTTAGAGAGTGTAAAACCATGGAGTTAGAGAGTGTGGAACCATGGAGTTAGAGAGTGTGGAACCATGGAGTTAGAGAGTGTGGAACCATGGAGTTAGAGAGTGTGGAACCATGGAGTTAGAGAGTGTGGAACCATGGAGTTAGAGAGTGTAGAACCATGGAGTTAGAGAAGGTAGAACCATGGAGTTAGAGAGTGTGGAACCATGGAGTTAGAGAGTGTGGAACCATGGAGTTAGAGAGTGTGGAACCATGGAGTTAGAGAGTGTAGAACCATGGAGTTAGAGAGCCTAGAACCATGGAGTTAGAGACGGTAGAACCATGGAGTTAGAGAGTGTGGAACCATGGAGTTAGAGAGTGTAGAACCATGGAGTTAGAGGGCATAGAACCATGGAGTTAGAGAGCATAGAACCATGGAGTTAGAGAGTGTAGAACCATGGAGTTAGAGAGCATAGAACCATGGAGTTAGAGAGCATAGAACCATGGAGTTTATAGAGCGTAGAACCATGGAGTTAGAGAGTGTGGAACCATGGAGTTAGAGAGCACAGAACCAAGGAGTTAGAGAGCATAGAACCATGGAGTTAGACAGTGTAGAACCATGGAGTTAGAGAGTGTGGAACCATGGAGTTAGAGGGCATAGAACCATGGAGTTAGAGAGTGTAGAACCATGGAGTTAGAGAGTGTAGAGCCATGGAGTTTATAGAGCGTAGAACCATGGAGTTAGAGGGTGTAGAACCATGGAGTTAGAGAGTGTAGAACCATGGAGTTAGAGAGCATAGAACCATGGAGTTAGAGAGTGTAGAACCATGGAGTTAGAGAGCATAGAACCATGGAGTTAGAGAGCATAGAACCATGGAGTTTATAGAGCGTAGAACCATGGAGTTAGAGAGTGTGGAACCATGGAGTTAGAGAGCACAGAACCAAGGAGTTAGAGAGCATAGAACCATGGAGTTAGACAGTGTAGAACCATGGAGTTAGAGAGTGTGGAACCATGGAGTTAGAGGGCATAGAACCATGGAGTTAGAGAGTGTAGAACCATGGAGTTAGAGAGTGTAGAACCATGGAGTTAGAGAGTGTAGAACCATGGAGTTTATAGAGCGTAGAACCATGGAGTTAGAGGGTGTAGAACCATGGAGTTAGAGAGTGTAGAACCATGGAGTTAGAGAGCATAGAACCATGGAGTTAGAGAGCGTAGAACCATGGAGTAAGAGAGTGTAGAACCATGGAGTTAGAGAGAATAGAACCATGGAGTTAGAGAGCATAGAACCATGGAGTTAGAGAGTGTAGAACCATGGAGTTAGAGGGTGTAGAACCATGGAGTTAGAGAGCATAGAACCATGGAGTTAGAGAGCATAGAACCATGGAGTTTATAGAGCATAGAACCATGGAGTTAGAGAGGATAGAACCATGGAGTTAGAGCGTAGAACCATGGAGTTAGAGAGTGTGGAACCATGGAGTTAGAGAGCCCAGAACCAAGGTGTTAGAGAGCATAGAACCATGGAGTTAGAGAGTGTAGAACCATGGAGTTAGAGAGTGTGGAACCATGGAGTTAGAGGGCATAGAACCATGGAGTTAGAGAGTGTAGAACCATGGAGTTAGAGAGTGTAGAGCCATGGAGTTTATAGAGCGTAGAACCATGGAGTTAGAGGGTGTAGAACCATGGAGTTAGAGAGTGTAGAACCATGGAGTTAGAGAGCATAGAACCATGGAGTTAGAGAGTGTAGAACCATGGAGTAAGAGAGTGTAGAACCATGGAGTTAGAGAGCATAGAACCATGGAGTTAGAGAGGATAGAACCATGGAGTTAGAGAGCTTAGAACCATGGAGTTAGAGTGTGTAGAACCATGGAGTTAGAGAGCATAGAACCATGGAGTTAGAGAGCATAGAACCATGGAGTTTATAGAGCATAGAACCATGGAGTTAGAGAGTGTGGAACCATGGAGTTAGAGAGCATATAACCATGGAGTTAGAGAGTGTAGAACCATGGAGTTAGAGAGTGTAGAACCATGGAGTTAGAGAGTGTAGAACCATGGAGTTAGAGAGTGTGGAACCATGGAGTTAGAGAGTGTGGAACCATGGAGTTAGAGAGCATAGAACCATGGAGTTAGAGAGTGTGGAACCATGGAGTTAGAGAGTGTAGAACCATGGAGTTAGAGAGTGTAGAACCCTGGAGTTAGAGAGCGTAGAACCATGGAGTTAGAGAGTGTAGAACCATGGAGTTAGAGAGCGTAGAACCATGGAGTTAGAGAGTGTAGAACCATGGAGTTAGAGAGTGTAGAACCATGGAGTTAGAGAGTGTAGAACCATGGAGTTAGAGAGCGTAGAACCATGGAGTTAGAGAGTGTAGAACCATGGAGTTAGAGATTGTAGAACCATGGAGTTAGAGAGCATAGAACCATGGAGTAAGAGAGTGTAGAACCATGGAGTTAGAGAGTGTAGATCCATGGAGTTAGAGAGTGTAGAACCATGGAGTTAGAGAGCGTAGAACCATGGAGTTAGAGAGTGTAGAACCATGGAGTTAGAGAGTGTAGAACCATGGAGTTAGAGAGTGTAGAACCATGGAGTTAGAGAGTGTAGAACCATGGAGTTAGAGAGTGTAGAACCATGGAGTTAGAGAGTGTAGAACCATGGAGTTAGAGAGTGTAGAACCATGGAGTTAGAGAGCACAGAACCATGGAGTTAGAGAGCTTAGAACCATGGAGTTAGAGAGTGTAGAACCATGGAGTTAGAGAGCGTAGATCCATGGAGTTAGAGAGCGTAGAACCATGGAGTTAGAGAGTGTAGAACCATGGAGTTAGAGAGTGTAGAACCATGGAGTTAGAGAGCTTAGAACCATGGAGTTAGAGAGTGTAGAACCATGGAGTTAGAGCGTAGAACCATGGAGTTAGAGAGTGTAGAACCATGGAGTTAGAGAGTGTAGACCCATGGAGTTAGAGGTAGAACCATGGAGTTAGAGAGTAGAACCATGGAGTTAGAGAGTGTAGAACCATGGAGTTGAGAGCGTAGAACCATGGAGTTAGAGAGTGTAGAACCCTGGAGTTAGAGAGCGTAGAACCATGGAGTTAGAGGGTGTAGAACCATGGAGTTAGAGAGCGTAGAACCATGGAGTTAGAGAGTGTAGAACCATGGAGTTAGAGAGTGTAGAACCATGGAGTAAGAGAGTGTAGAACCATGGAGTTAGAGAAGGTAGAACCATGGAGTTAGAGAGTGTGGAACCATGGAGTTAGAGAGCATAGAACCATGGAGTTAGAGAGCATAGAACCATGGAGTTAGAGAGCGTAGAACCATGGAGTTAGAGAGTGTAGAACCATGGAGTTGAGAGTGGTAGAACCATGGAGTTAAGAGAGTGTAGAACCATGGAGTTAGAGAGTGTAGAACCATGGAGTTAGAGAGTAGAACCATGGAGTTAGAGGGTGTGGAACCATGGAGTTAGAGAGTGTGGAACCATGGAGTTACAGAGCATAGAACCATGGAGTTAGAGAGTGTAGAACCATGGAGTTAGAGAGAGTAAAACCATGGAGTTAGAGAGTGTGGAACCATGGAGTTAGAGAGTGTAGAACCATGGAGTTAGAGAGTGTAGAACCATGGAGTTAGAGAGTGTAGATCCATGGAGTTAGAGAGTGTTGAACCATGGAGTTAGAGAGTGTAAAACCATGGAGTTAGAGAGTGTGGAACCATGGAGTTAGAGAGTGTGGAACCATGGAGTTAGAGAGTGTCGAACCATGGAGTTAGAGGGCATAGAACCATGGAGTTAGAGAGAACCATGGAGTTAGAGAGTGTAGAACCATGGAGTTAGAGAGTGTGGAACCATGGAGTTAGAGAGTGTAGAACCATGGAGTTAGAGGGCATAGAACCATGGAGTTAGAGCATAGAACCATGGAGTTAGAGTAGAACCATGGAGTTAGAGATAGAACCATGGAGTTAGAGAGCATAGAACCATGGAGTTTATAGAGCGTAGAACCATGGAGTTAGAGAGTGGAACCATGGAGTTAGAGAGCATAGAACCATGGAGTTAGAGAGTGTAGAACCATGGAGTTAGAGTGTAAAACCATGGAGTTAGAGAGTGTGGAACCATGGAGTTAGAGAGTGTAGAACCATGGAGTTAGAGAGAATAGAACCATGGAGTTAGAGAGCCTTGAAACATGGAGTGAGAGAGGGTAGAACCATGGAGTTAGAGAGGGTAGAACCATGGTGTTAGAGAGGAACCATGGAGTTAGAGAGTGTAGAACCCTGGAGTTAGAGAGTGTAAAACCATGGAGTTAGAGAGTGTGGAACCATGGAGTTAGAGAGTGTGGAACCATGGAGTTAGAGAGTGTGGAACCATGGAGTTAGAGAAGGTAGAACCATGGAGTTAGAGAGTGTGGAACCATGGAGTTAGAGAGTGGAACCATGGAGTTAGAGGGCATAAAACCATGGAGTTAGAGAGAATAGAACCATGGAGTTAGAAGGTAGAACCATGGAGTTAGAGAGTGTGGAACCATGGAGTTAGAGATAGAACCATGGAGTTAGAGAGTGTGGAACCATGGAGTTAGAGAGTGTGGAACCATGGAGTTTGAGAGTGTGGAACCATGGAGTTAGAGAGTGTAGAACCATGGAGTTAGAGGGCATAGAACCATGGAGTTAGAGAGCATTGAACCATGGAGTTAGAGAGTGTAGAACCATGGAGTTAGAGAGTGTGGAACCATGGAGTTAGAGAGTGTAGAACCATGGAGTTAGAGGGCATAGAACCATGGAGTTATAGAGCATAGAACCATGGAGTTAGAGAGTGTAGAACCATGGAGTTAGAGAGCATAGAACCATGGAGTTAGAGAGCATAGAACCATGGAGTTTATAGAGCGTAGAACCATGGAGTTAGAGAGAGTGGAACCATGGAGTTAGAGAGCATAGAACCATGGAGTTAGAGATTGTAGAACCATGGAGTTAGACAGTGTAAAACCATGGAGTTAGAGAGTGTAGAACCATGGAGTTAGAGGGTGTAGAACCATGGAGTTAGAGAGCGTAGAACCATGGAGTTAGAGAGTGTAGAACCATGGAGTTAGAGAGCATAGAACCATGGAGTAAGAGAGTGTAGAACCATGGAGTTAGAGAGTGTAGATCCATGGAGTTAGAGAGTGTAGAACCATGGAGTTAGAGAGCGTAGAACCATGGAGTTAGAGGGCGTAGAACCATGGAGTTAGAGAGCGTAGAACCATGGAGTTAGAGAGTGTAGAACCATGGAGTTGAGAGCGTAGAACCATGGCGTAAGAGAGTGTAGAACCATGGAGTTAGAGGGTGTAGAACCATGGAGTTAGAGAGTGTAGAACCATGGAGTTAGAGAGTGAAGAACCATGGAGTTAGAGAGCGTAGAACCATGGAGTTAGAGAGCATAGAACCATGGAGTTAGAGAGCATAGAACCATGGAGTTAGAGAGCGTAGAACCATGGAGTTAGAGAGTGTGGAACCATGGAGTTAGAGAGTGTAAAACCATGGAGTTAGAGAGTGTGGAACCATGGAGTTAGAGAGTGTGGAACCATGGAGTTAGAGAGTGTGGAACCATGGAGTTAGAGAGTGTGGAACCATGGAGTTAGAGAGTGTGGAACCATGGAGTTAGAGAGTGTAGAACCATGGAGTTAGAGAAGGTAGAACCATGGAGTTAGAGAGTGTGGAACCATGGAGTTAGAGAGTGTGGAACCATGGATTTAGAGAGTGTGGAACCATGGAGTTAGAGAGTGTAGAACCATGGAGTTAGAGAGCATAGAACCATGAACTTAGAGAAGGTAGAACCATGGAGTTAGAGAGTGTGGAACCATGGAGTTAGAGAGTGTAGAACCATGGAGTTAGAGGGCATAGAACCATGGAGTTAGAGAGCATAGAAACATGGAGTTAGAGAGTGTAGAACCATGGAGTTAGAGATAGAACCATGGAGTTAGAGAGTGTAGAGCCATGGAGTTTATAGAGCGTAGAACCATGGAGTTAGAGAGTGTGGAACCATGGAGTTAGAGAGCACAGAACCAAGGAGTTAGAGAGCATAGAACCATGGAGTTAGACAGTGTAGAACCATGGAGTTAGAGAGTGTGGAACCATGGAGTTAGAGGGCATAGAACCATGGAGTTAGAGAGTGTAGAACCATGGAGTTAGAGAGTGTAGAACCATGGAGTTAGAGAGTGTAGTACCATGGAGTTAGAGGGTGTAGAACCATGGAGTTAGAGAGTGTAGAACCATGGAGTTAGAGAGCATAGAACCATGGAGTTAGAGAGCGTAGAACCATGGAGTTAGAGAGCATAGAACCATGGAGTTAGAGAGCATAGAACCATGGAGTTTATAGAGCGTAGAACCATGGAGTTAGAGAGTGTGGAACCATGGAGTTAGAGAGCACAGAACCAAGGAGTTAGAGAGCATAGAACCATGGAGTTAGACAGTGTAGAACCATGGAGTTAGAGAGTGTGGAACCATGGAGTTAGAGCGGATAGAACCATGGAGTTAGAGAGTGTAGAACCATGGAGTTAGAGTGTAGAACCATGGAGTTAGAGAGTGTAGAACCATGGAGTTTATAGAGCGTAGAACCATGGAGTTAGAGGGTGTAACCATGGAGTTAGAGAGTGTAGAACCATGGAGTTAGAGAGCATAGAACCATGGAGTTAGAGAGAGTAGAACCATGGAGTAAGAGAGGGTAGAACCATGGAGTTAGAGAGCATAGAACCATGGAGTTAGAGAGCATAGAACCATGGAGTTTATAGAGCGTAGAACCATGGAGTTAGAGAGTGTAGAACCATGGAGTTAGAGAGGATAGAACCATGGAGTTAGAGAGCATAGAACCATGGAGTTAGAGAGGATAGAACCATGGAGTTAGAGAGCATAGAACCATGGAGTTAGAGAGCGTAGAACCATGGAGTCAGAGAGTGTAGAACCATGGAGTTAGAGAGCACAGAACCATGGAGTTAGAGAGCATAGAACCATGGAGTTAGACAGTGTAGAACCATGGAGTTAGAGAGTGTGGAACCATGGAGTTAGAGGGCATAGAACCATGGAGTTAGAGAGTGTAGAACCATGGAGTTAGAGAGTGTATAACCATGGAGTTAGAGAGCGTAGAACCATGGAGTTAGAGAGTGTGGAACCATGGAGTTAGAGAGTGTAGAACCATGGAGTTAGAGAGCATAGAACCATGGAGTTAGAGAGTGTAGAACCATGGAGTTAGAGAGTGTAGAACCATGGAGTTAGAGAGCATAGAACCATGGAGTTAGAGAGCATAGAACCATGGAGTTTATAGAGCGTAGAACCATGGAGTTAGAGGGTGTAGAACCATGGAGTTAGAGAGCATAGAACCATGGAGTTAGAGAGCATAGAACCATGGAGTTTATAGAGCATAGAACCATGGAGTTAGAGAGTGTGGAACCATGGAGTTAGAGAGCATATAACCATGGAGTTAGAGAGTGTAGAACCATGGAGTTAGAGAGTGTAGAACCATGGAGTAAGAGAGTGTAGAACCATGGAGTTAGAGAGTGTGGAACCATGGAGTTAGAGAGTGTGGAACCATGGAGTTAGAGCATAGAACCATGGAGTTAGAGTGTGGAACCATGGAGTTAGAGAGTGTAGAACCATGGAGTTAGAGAGTGTAGAACCCTGGAGTTAGAGAGCGTAGAACCATGGAGTTAGAGGGTGTAGAACCATGGAGTTAGAGAGCGTAGAACCATGGAGTTAGAGAGTGTAGAACCATGGAGTTAGAGAGTGTAGAACCATGGAGTTAGAGAGTGTAGAACCATGGAGTTAGAGAGCGTAGAACCATGGAGTAAGAGAGTGTAGAACCATGGAGTTAGAGATTGTAGAACCATGGAGTTAGAGAGCATAGAACCATGGAGTAAGAGAGTGTAGAACCATGGAGTTAGAGAGTGTAGATCCATGGAGTTAGAGAGTGTAGAACCATGGAGTTAGAGAGCGTAGAACCATGGAGTTAGAGAGAGTAGAACCATGGAGTTAGAGAGCGTAGAACCATGGAGTTAGAGAGTGTAGAACCATGGAGTTAGAGAGTGTAGAACCATGGAGTTAGAGAGTGTAGAACCATGGAGTTAGAGAGCCTAGAACCATGGAGTAAGAGAGTGTAGAACCATGGAGTTAGAGAGCACAGAACCATGGAGTTAGAGAGCATAGAACCATGGAGTAAGAGAGTGTAGAACCATGGAGTTAGAGAGCGTAGATCCATGGAGTTAGAGAGCGTAGAACCATGGAGTTAGAGAGCGTAGAACCATGGAGTTAGAGGGCGTAGAACCATGGAGTTAGAGAGCGTAGAACCATGGAGTTAGAGAGTGTAGAACCATGGAGTTGAGAGCGTAGAACCATGGAGTTAGAGAGTGTAGAACCCTGGAGTTAGAGAGCGTAGAACCATGGAGTTAGAGGGTGTAGAACCATGGAGTTAGAGAGCGTAGAACCATGGAGTTAGAGAGTGTAGAACCATGGAGTTGAGAGCGTAGAACCATGGAGTTAGAGAGTGTAGAACCCTGGAGTTAGAGAGCGTAGAACCATGGAGTTAGAGGGTGTAGAACCATGGAGTTAGAGAGCGTAGAACCATGGAGTTAGAGAGTGTAGAACCATGGAGTTAGAGAGCATAGAACCATGGAGTAAGAGAGTGTAGAACCATGGAGTTAGAGAGTGTAGATCCATGGAGTTAGAGAGTGTAGAACCATGGAGTTAGAGAGCGTAGAACCATGGAGTTAGAGGGCGTAGAACCATGGAGTTAGAGAGCGTAGAACCATGGAGTTAGAGAGTGTAGAACCATGGAGTTGAGAGCGTAGAACCATGGCGTAAGAGAGTGTAGAACCATGGAGTTAGAGGGTGTAGAACCATGGAGTTAGAGAGTGTAGAACCATGGAGTTAGAGAGTGAAGAACCATGGAGTTAGAGAGCGTAGAACCATGGAGTTAGAGAGCATAGAACCATGGAGTTAGAGAGCATAGAACCATGGAGTTAGAGAGCGTAGAACCATGGAGTTAGAGAGTGTGGAACCATGGAGTTAGAGAGTGTAAAACCATGGAGTTAGAGAGTGTGGAACCATGGAGTTAGAGAGTGTGGAACCATGGAGTTAGAGAGTGTGGAACCATGGAGTTAGAGAGTGTGGAACCATGGAGTTAGAGAGTGTAGAACCATGGAGTTAGAGAAGGTAGAACCATGGAGTTAGAGAGTGTGGAACCATGGAGTTAGAGAGTGTGGAACCATGGATTTAGAGAGTGTGGAACCATGGAGTTAGAGAGTGTAGAACCATGGAGTTAGAGAGCATAGAACCATGAACTTAGAGAAGGTAGAACCATGGAGTTAGAGAGTGTGGAACCATGGAGTTAGAGAGTGTAGAACCATGGAGTTAGAGGGCATAGAACCATGGAGTTAGAGAGCATAGAAACATGGAGTTAGAGAGTGTAGAACCATGGAGTTAGAGAGCATAGAACCATGGAGTTAGAGAGCATAGAACCATGGAGTTTATAGAGCGTAGAACCATGGAGTTAGAGAGTGTGGAACCATGGAGTTAGAGAGCACAGAACCAAGGAGTTAGAGAGCATAGAACCATGGAGTTAGACAGTGTAGAACCATGGAGTTAGAGAGTGTGGAACCATGGAGTTAGAGGGCATAGAACCATGGAGTTAGAGAGTGTAGAACCATGGAGTTAGAGAGTGTAGAGCCATGGAGTTTATAGAGCGTAGAACCATGGAGTTAGAGGGTGTAGAACCATGGAGTTAGAGAGTGTAGAACCATGGAGTTAGAGAGCATAGAACCATGGAGTTAGAGAGCGTAGAACCATGGAGTAAGAGAGCATAGAACCATGGAGTTAGAGAGCATAGAACCATGGAGTTTATAGAGCGTAGAACCATGGAGTTAGAGAGTGTGGAACCATGGAGTTAGAGAGCACAGAACCAAGGAGTTAGAGAGCATAGAACCATGGAGTTAGACAGTGTAGAACCATGGAGTTAGAGAGTGTGGAACCATGGAGTTAGAGGGCATAGAACCATGGAGTTAGAGAGTGTAGAACCATGGAGTTAGAGAGTGTAGAGCCATGGAGTTTATAGAGCGTAGAACCATGGAGTTAGAGGGTGTAGAACCATGGAGTTAGAGAGTGTAGAACCATGGAGTTAGAGAGCATAGAACCATGGAGTTAGAGAGCGTAGAACCATGGAGTAAGAGAGTGTAGAACCATGGAGTTAGAGAGCATAGAACCATGGAGTTAGAGAGCATAGAACCATGGAGTTTATAGAGCGTAGAACCATGGAGTTAGAGGGTGTAGAACCATGGAGTTAGAGAGCATAGAACCATGGAGTTAGAGAGCATAGAACCATGGAGTTTATAGAGCATAGAACCATGGAGTTAGAGAGCATAGAACCATGGAGTTTATAGAGCGTAGAACCATGGAGTTAGAGAGTGTGGAACCATGGAGTTAGAGAGCACAGAACCAAGGAGTTAGAGAGCATAGAACCATGGAGTTAGACAGTGTAGAACCATGGAGTTAGAGAGTGTGGAACCATGGAGTTAGAGGGCATAGAACCATGGAGTTAGAGAGTGTAGAACCATGGAGTTAGAGAGTGTAGAGCCATGGAGTTTATAGAGCGTAGAACCATGGAGTTAGAGGGTGTAGAACCATGGAGTTAGAGAGTGTAGAACCATGGAGTTAGAGAGCATAGAACCATGGAGTTAGAGAGTGTAGAACCATGGAGTAAGAGAGTGTAGAACCATGGAGTTAGAGAGCATAGAACCATGGAGTTAGAGAGCATAGAACCATGGAGTTTATAGAGCGTAGAACCATGGAGTTAGAGGGTGTAGAACCATGGAGTTAGAGAGCATAGAACCATGGAGTTAGAGAGCATAGAACCATGGAGTTTATAGAGCATAGAACCATGGAGTTAGAGAGTGTGGAACCATGGAGTTAGAGAGCATATAACCATGGAGTTAGAGAGTGTAGAACCATGGAGTTAGAGAGTGTAGAACCATGGAGTAAGAGAGTGTAGAACCATGGAGTTAGAGAGTGTGGAACCATGGAGTTAGAGAGTGTGGAACCATGGAGTTAGAGAGCATAGAACCATGGAGTTAGAGAGTGTGGAACCATGGAGTTAGAGAGTGTAGAACCATGGAGTTAGAGAGTGTAGAACCCTGGAGTTAGAGAGCGTAGAACCATGGAGTTAGAGGGTGTAGAACCATGGAGTTAGAGAGCGTAGAACCATGGAGTTAGAGAGTGTAGAACCATGGAGTTAGAGAGTGTAGAACCATGGAGTTAGAGAGTGTAGAACCATGGAGTTAGAGAGCGTAGAACCATGGAGTAAGAGAGTGTAGAACCATGGAGTTAGAGATTGTAGAACCATGGAGTTAGAGAGCATAGAACCATGGAGTAAGAGAGTGTAGAACCATGGAGTTAGAGAGTGTAGATCCATGGAGTTAGAGAGTGTAGAACCATGGAGTTAGAGAGCGTAGAACCATGGAGTTAGAGAGAGTAGAACCATGGAGTTAGAGAGCGTAGAACCATGGAGTTAGAGAGTGTAGAACCATGGAGTTAGAGAGTGTAGAACCATGGAGTTAGAGAGCCTAGAACCATGGAGTAAGAGAGTGTAGAACCATGGAGTTAGAGAGCACAGAACCATGGAGTTAGAGAGCATAGAACCATGGAGTAAGAGAGTGTAGAACCATGGAGTTAGAGAGCGTAGATCCATGGAGTTAGAGAGCGTAGAACCATGGAGTTAGAGAGCGTAGAACCATGGAGTTAGAGGGCGTAGAACCATGGAGTTAGAGAGCGTAGAACCATGGAGTTAGAGAGTGTAGAACCATGGAGTTGAGAGCGTAGAACCATGGAGTTAGAGAGCGTAGAACCATGGAGTTAGAGAGAGTAGAACCATGGAGTTAGAGAGTGTAGAACCATGGAGTTAGAGAGTGTAGAACCATGGAGTTAGAGAGCGTAGAACCATGGAGTAAGAGAGTGTAGAACCATGGAGTTAGAGAGTGTGGAACCATGGAGTTAGAGAGCATAGAACCATGGAGTTAGAGAGTGTAGAACCATGGAGTTAGAGAGTGTAGAACCATGGAGTTTGAGAGTGTAGAACCATGGAGTTAGAGAGCATAGAACCATGGAGTTAGAGAGTGTAGAACCATGGAGTTAGAGAGTGTAGAACCATGGAGTTAGAGAGCGTAGAACCATGGAGTTAGAGAGCGTAGAACCATGGAGTTAGAGAGAGTAGAACCATGGAGTTAGAGAGCGTAGAACCATGGAGTTAGAGAGTGTAGAACCATGGAGTTAGAGAGTGTAGAACCATGGAGTTAGAGAGTGTAGAACCATGGAGTTAGAGAGCCTAGAACCATGGAGTAAGAGAGTGTAGAACCATGGAGTTAGAGAGCACAGAACCATGGAGTTAGAGAGCATAGAACCATGGAGTAAGAGAGTGTAGAACCATGGAGTTAGAGAGTGTAGAACCATGGAGTTAGAGAGTGTAGAACCATGGAGTTAGAGAGCGTAGAACCATGGAGTAAGAGAGTGTAGAACCATGGAGTTAGAGATTGTAGAACCATGGAGTTAGAGAGCATAGAACCATGGAGTAAGAGAGTGTAGAACCATGGAGTTAGAGAGTGTAGATCCATGGAGTTAGAGAGTGTAGAACCATGGAGTTAGAGAGCGTAGAACCATGGAGTTAGAGAGAGTAGAACCATGGAGTTAGAGAGCGTAGAACCATGGAGTTAGAGAGTGTAGAACCATGGAGTTAGAGAGTGTAGAACCATGGAGTTAGAGAGTGTAGAACCATGGAGTTAGAGAGCCTAGAACCATGGAGTAAGAGAGTGTAGAACCATGGAGTTAGAGAGCACAGAACCATGGAGTTAGAGAGCATAGAACCATGGAGTAAGAGAGTGTAGAACCATGGAGTTAGAGAGCGTAGATCCATGGAGTTAGAGAGCGTAGAACCATGGAGTTAGAGAGCGTAGAACCATGGAGTTAGAGGGCGTAGAACCATGGAGTTAGAGAGCGTAGAACCATGGAGTTAGAGAGTGTAGAACCATGGAGTTGAGAGCGTAGAACCATGGAGTTAGAGAGTGTAGAACCCTGGAGTTAGAGAGCGTAGAACCATGGAGTTAGAGGGTGTAGAACCATGGAGTTAGAGAGCGTAGAACCATGGAGTTAGAGAGCATAGAACCATGGAGTAAGAGAGTGTAGAACCATGGAGTTAGAGAGTGTAGATCCATGGAGTTAGAGAGTGTAGAACCATGGAGTTAGAGAGCGTAGAACCATGGAGTTAGAGGGCGTAGAACCATGGAGTTAGAGAGCGTAGAACCATGGAGTTAGACAGTGTAGAACCATGGAGTTGAGAGCGTAGAACCATGGAGTTAGAGAGTGTAGAACCCTGGAGTTAGAGAGCGTAGAACCATGGAGTTAGAGGGTGTAGAACCATGGAGTTAGAGAGTGTAGAACCATGGAGTTAGAGAGTGTAGAACCCTGGAGTTAGAGAGCGTAGAACCATGGAGTTAGAGGGTGTAGAACCATGGAGTTAGAGAGCGTAGAACCATGGAGTTAGAGAGTGTAGAACCCTGGAGTTAGAGAGTGTAGAACCATGGAGTTAGAGAGCGTAGAACCATGGAGTAAGAGAGTGTAGAACCATGGAGTTAGAGAGTGTGGAACCATGGAGTTAGAGAGTGTAGAACCCTGGAGTTAGAGAGTGTGGAACCATGGAGTTAGAGAGTGTGGAACCATGGAGTTAGAGAGCATAGAACCATGGAGTTAGAGAGCGTAGAACCATGGAGTTAGACAGTGTAGAACCATGGAGTAAGAGAGTGTAGAACCATGGAGTTAGAGAGTGTAGAACCATGGAGTTAGAGAGTGTGGAACCATGGAGTTAGAGAGCGTAGAACCCTGGAGTTAGAGAGTGTGGAACCATGGAGTTAGAGAGTGTGGAACCATGGAGTTAGAGAGCATAGAACCATGGAGTTAGAGAGCGTAGAACCATGGAGTTAGAGGGTGTAGAACCATGGAGTAAGAGAGTGTAGAACCATGGAGTTAGAGAGCGTAGAACCATGGAGTTAGAGGGCGTAGAACCATGGAGTTAGAGAGCGTAGAACCATGGAGTTAGAGAGTGTAGAACCATGGACTTAGAGAGCGTAGAACCATGGAGTTAGAGATTGTAGAACCATGGAGTTAGAGGGTGTAGAACCATGGAGTTAGAGAGTGTAGAACCATGGAGTTTGAGAGTGTAGAACCATGGAGTTAGAGAACGTAGAACCATGGAGTTAGAGGGTGTAGAACCATGGAGTTAGAGACTGTAGAACCATGGAGTTAGAGAGTGTAGAACCATGGAGTTTGAGAGTGTAGAACCATGGAGTTAGAGACCGTAGAACCCTGGAGGTTGAGCGGTTCTTACACACCTGACGTTCTCTCAGGTCTCTTTATTCACAGCCTGCAGGAGGGGACACACAGACCTCTGCTCACTTTAACCCTGACTTCATCATGAGTCAGCAGGTTTATCTAAACCTGGTCTCATCATCTGACATGGACCTGCTCTAGGAACTGAAGAGTTCATCCGGACTCACTTCATAGGAGGACAGGGAAAACCAGTCCAGGTTCTGTAGGGAGGATGGGATGGATCACAGAGTGTAGACCTGATCTCAGAGGGTTTCTCCATCTCCTTAGCTCCCATTAGCAGTTAGCATGGCTCTCTGACCTTTGAACCACATTCTAAAATTTTCTAGTGTCCTAGAACATCCTACCTCACCTCAACATTAAAATAGATCAGATCAATAAAAACTGTCTTATTTACTTAGAGCGCAATGCCTGAATTATACTGTCAGCATCTGCAGCGCCGCGAGGGTTCCACTGCTTCAAATCTCATCATCTGCTCATTTCCTCCTCAGCCCTACAGCAGGAGGACGTCCATGAAAATGTATGACTGAGGAGGATATAGCCTAAAGTATATCTATCTCTGCAGAGTTCTACTAGGGAAAGGTTCTACTCGAGGAGAGTTCTACCAGAGGAGAGTCAGGACTGTAGAGTTCTACCAGAGGAGAGTTCTACTAGAGGAGAGTCAGGACTGTAAAGTTCTACCAGAGGAGAGTTCTACTAGAGGAGGGTTCTACTAGAGGAGAGTCAGGACTGCAGAGTTCTACTAGAGGAGAGTTCTATTAGAGGAGAGTCAGGACTGCAGAGTTCTACCAGAGGAGAGTTCTACTAGAGGAGGGTTCTACTAGAGGAGAGTCAGGACTGCAGAGTTCTACTAAAGGAGAGTTCTACTAGAGGAGGGTCCTACAAGAGGAGAGTCAGGACTGCAGAGTTCTACTAAAGGAGAGTTCTATTAGAGGAGAGTCAGGACTGCAGAGTTCTACCAGAGGAGAGTTCTACTAGAGGAGGGTTCTACTAGAGGAGAGTCAGGACTGCAGAGTTCTACTAAAGGAGAGTTCTACTAGAGGAGGGTCCTACTAGAGGAGAGTCAGGACTGCAGAGTTCTACCAGAGGAGAGTTCTACTAGAGGAGAGTCAGGACTGCAGAGTTCTACTAAAGGAGAGTTCTACTAGAGGAGAGTCAGGACTGCAGAGTTCTACCAGAGGAGAGTTCTACTAGAGGAGAGTCAGGACTGCAGAGTTCTACTAAAGGAGAGTTCTACTAGAGGAGAGTTCTACTAGAGGAGAGTCAGGACTGCAGAGTTCTACCAGAGGAGAGTTCTACTATAGGAGAGTCAGGACTGCAGAGTTCTACTAAAGGAGAGTTCTACTAGAGGAGGGTTCTACTAGAGGAGAGTCAGGACTGCAGAGTTCTACTAAAGGAGAGTTCTACTAGAGGAGAGTCAGGACTGCAGAGTTCTACCAGAGGAGAGTTCTACTAGAGGAGAGTCAGGACTGCAGAGTTCTACTAAAGGAGAGTTCTACTAGAGGAGGGTTCTACTAGAGGAGAGTCAGGACTGCAGAGTTCTACTAAAGGAGAGTTCTACTAGAGGAGAGTTCTACTAGAGGAGAGTCAGGACTGCAGAGTTCTACTAGAGGAGAGTTCTACTAGAGGAGAGTTCTACCAGAGGAGAGTTCTACTAGAGGAGAGTCAGGACTGCAGAGTTCTACTAAAGGAGAGTTCTACTAGAGGAGAGTCAGGACTGCAGAGTTCTACTAAAGGAGAGTTCTACCAGAGGAGAGTTCTACTAGAGGAGAGTCAGGACTGCAGAGTTCTACTAAAGGAGAGTTCTACTAGAGGAGAGTCAGGACTGCAGAGTTCTACTAAAGGAGAGTTCTACCAGAGGAGAGTTCTACTAGAGGAGAGTCAGGACTGCAGAGTTCTACTAAAGGAGAGTTCTACTAGAGGAGAGTTCTACTAGAGGAGAGTCAGGACTGCAGAGTTCTACCAGAGGAGAGTTCTACTAGAGGAGAGTCAGGACTGCAGAGTTCTACTAAAGGAGAGTTCTACTAGAGGAGGGTTCTACTAGAGGAGAGTCAGGACTGCAGAGTTCTACTAAAGGAGAGTTCTACTAGAGGAGAGTCAGGACTGCAGAGTTCTACCAGAGGAGAGTTCTACTAGAGGAGAGTCAGGACTGCAGAGTTCTACTAAAGGAGAGTTCTACTAGAGGAGGGTTCTACTAGAGGAGAGTCAGGACTGCAGAGTTCTACTAAAGGAGAGTTCTACTAGAGGAGAGTTCTACTAGAGGAGAGTCAGGACTGCAGAGTTCTACTAGAGGAGAGTTCTACTAGAGGAGAGTCAGGACTGCAGAGTTCTACTAAAGGAGAGTTCTACCAGAGGAGAGTTCTACTAGAGGAGAGTCAGGACTGCAGAGTTCTACTAAAGGAGAGTTCTACTAGAGGAGAGTCAGGACTGCAGAGTTCTACTAAAGGAGAGTTCTACCAGAGGAGAGTTCTACTAGAGGAGAGTCAGGACTGCAGAGTTCTACTAAAGGAGAGTTCTACTAGAGGAGAGTTCTACTAGAGGAGAGTCAGGACTGCAGAGTTCTACCAGAGGAGAGTTCTACTAGAGGAGAGTCAGGACTGCAGAGTTCTACTAGAGGAGAGTTCTACTAGAGGAGAGTCAGGACTGCAGAGTTCTACCAGAGGAGAGTTCTACTAGAGGAGAGTCAGGACTGCAGAGTTCTACCAGAGGAGAGTTCTACTAGAGGAGAGTCAGGACTGCAGAGTTCTACTAAAGGAGAGTTCTACTAGAGGAGGGTTCTACTAGAGGAGAGTCAGGACTGCAGAGTTCTACTGAAGGAGAGTTCTACTAGAGGAGAGTTCTACTAGAGGAGAGTCAGGACTGCAGATTCTACCAGAGGAGAGTTCTACTAGAGGAGAGTCAGGACTGTAGAGTTCTACTAAAGGAGAGTTCTACTAGAGGAGAGTCAGGACTGCAGAGTTCTACTAGAGGAGAGTTCTACTAGAGGAGAGTCAGGACTGCAGAGTTCTACCAGAGGAGAGTTCTACTAGAGGAGAGTCAGGACTGTAGAGTTCGACTCGAGGAGAGTCAGGACTGTAAAGTTCTACCAGAGGAGGGTTCTACTAGAGTAAAGTCAGGACTGTAGAGTTCTACTAGAGGAGAGTCAGGACCGGAGAGTTCTACTCTCGTCATTGCTATCATCCATCCAGCCCTTCCTCCTCCTTTGTGTTCCAATCTCACCCACCATCTGCTCTGATCCTACTGCTGCTGCATACCACAGCAGCCCCCCCCCCTTACTCTCTCTCTCTCTCTCTCTCTCTCTCTCTCTCTCTCTCTCTCCCTCCCTCTGCTTTTTCTCTCCCTCCCTCTCCCTCACCATCTCTCTCTCTCCCTTCCTCTCCCTCTGTCTCCCCCTACTTTTCTCTCTCCCTCCCTCTCTCTCTCTCTCCCTCTCTCACCCTCTTTCTTTCTCTCTCTCTCTCTCTCTGCCTCTCTCGTCTTTCTTTGGAGAGAGAGTCAGCTCATTCACAACTGTCCTCTGACCCCTCCCTCCCCCACACTCTCATCACGTAGTGGTCTCTCACTGATCTGACTCCATGTTTTCATCTGTAGAGCTCCTCTTATCTATCACTTTAATATCAATCACTGATCGATTAGAAGGGTTTGAGATGAAAATCAGAGTCATCCTGTCCTTACAGCCTTCAGTGTCTCTGCACACAGTCAGCTCCAGATCTGTCTCCACGTTCAGCCACAGCTGTTGCTGCTTTCCTCTGAACTACAGCACCTTATCTAAAATGTGGAAGTTTCTAGAAGTTTCTAACATGCTAATGAAAATCACTGAAGGTTGACACAACTCTGACTGATGAAGAGCTCTACAGGAAAAGGTGTAGCTCTTTGTCTACAGGTAAAGGTGTAGCTGTCTACAGGTAAAGGTGTAGCTGTCTACAGGTAAAGGTGTAGCTGTCTACAGGTAAAGGTGTAGCTGTCTACAGGTTACGGTGTAGCTGTTTGTCTACAGGTAAAGGTGTAGCTGTTTGTCTACAGGTAAAGGTGTAGCTGTTTGTCTACAGGTAAAGGTGTAGCTGTTTGTCTACAGGTAAAGGTGTAGCTGTCTACAGGTAAAGGTGTAGCTGTCTACAGGTAAAGGTGTAGCTGTCTACAGGTTACGGTGTAGCTGTTTGTCTACAGGTAAAGGTGTAGCTGTTTGTCTACAGGTAAAGGTGTAGCTGTCTACAGGTAAAGGTGTAGCTGTCTACAGGTAAAGGTGTAGCTGTCTACAGGTAAAGGTGTAGCTGTTTGTCTACAGGTAAAGGTGTAGCTGTCTACAGGTAAAGGTGTAGCTGTTTGTCTACAGGTAAAGGTGTAGCTGTTTGTCTACAGGTAAAGGTGTAGCTCTTTGTCTACAGGTAAAGATGTAGCTGTCTACAGGTAAAGGTGTAGCTGTCTACAAGTAAAGGTGTAGCTGTTTGTCTACAGGTAAAGGTGTAGCTGTTTGTCTACAGGTAAAGGTGTAGCTGTCTACAGGTAAAGGTGTAGCTGTCTACAGGTAAAGGTGTAGCTGTCTACAGGTTACGGTGTAGCTGTTTGTCTACAGGTAAAGGTGTAGCTGTTTGTCGTCGTTCTGCCGGCCGCTCCTGTCACAGACACGCCTGTTTGTTTTGCAGGTCTTCAGGTCGGGTTGTGGGACTTGCGGGGGCGTATGATGGAATGAATACCTGCCAGGTGAGAACCGTCAGGTCGCTGCTCTAATGAGTGTCTGTGTCATCAGCCAGGGAACAATGCTGGAGGATCTGACAGCCTCTGACCTATTTCTTCAGGTAAACTCTCACACACCTGACACTCCCAGTAGGAAGTGTCAACACTCCTTTCTAAATATCAGCATGGTGCTGATGATGACAGCGTATTAAAGCAACCGTCTGGTTTATTTAGCCGTGTTTAAATGATTAGAGTTTTGTTAGTCTAACTGGCATCCAAAGATTCCCAGCAGCCCTAAAACTCTGACATCCTGATCACCACCCCAAAGTTGACCCTCCAGCTTCTGTAGAGTCTGTCTGCAGAGCTCTCCATCCTCTCCGTAGCCTGATATCCTCTGTGACATATGGTCAGATAGATTTCACCGTCACCGTGGTAACAGCCTATAGACGTGTTTAGAAAGGACAGCTGTCTTTTTATCATTGACAGTGTTTGAAGACTAAATCTATCTCCAACCATCCTCTGAGCCTCAGAAGTCATCAGAGTCTGACCGGCCTTCACTGAAGCCCAGAATAAAACCGCTTCATTCACGGTTAATCCAAATCCCTCTAGCCTGAAGGAACAACGTCAGCACACTTTAGCTACCCTCTTCACATGGCAGAAACACCGCCTCCCCTCAGGACAAACCCACTTTCATCTTTACTGCAGTATTTGTTTAGTTTTTCTGTCACAGAGAAGAGAAAAACTAGTTTTGAATACCTTTTAATTTTACCCTTAACTTATTCAGCAAACAATGAGATGAAATAATTAGAACTAGAATGTGAGCTTGTGAACCAACCAGCATGATTCAGTCAGCTCATCTGCTCATGCAGGCTGATGTGCAGGAATATTCACTCCTGCAGCACAGAGTGGATGCTGGGTTATAGGGTGGGGCGTGTCCAAACGACCATATTTGGACATGAGAAGGGTCAGCTGATGGATGCCAGAGTGACGGTCGCACTTCTACAGGCTTCTGGCGTGCTTGATCTGGCTCCATAGATAAGGAGAACCAGGGTCCAGAGGGATTGCCCAGATGCATGCTGGGAGGATACCTGGGGGTGGGGGGCAGCCATCAGGAGGGACCAGGGCTAACCCTGGAGTAGTATCTGGGGCTGGAGCTGGGCTCAGGGTACTGTCCAGTCTATTATACCTCTGGGTAGCCTCGCTCACACGGTTCAATCCTGAAAGCCCCAGACCCACTGTAGGGTCAGGGATCAGGGTCCCACCATAGGGTCCTGATCCTGAGAATCCAGGTACCAGTCATTATTTCATATTTAACTGATAAGTGAATAAAAAGTGCTCATTTTTCTGTTTGTAAACCAGATTAAATAATAAAATCAGATAAATTAGAAAGGATTGGTTTCTGGTTTTTGATATTTATAGGGTATTAAAAAGGGCTGTGAGCCATCTGTTCTTGTTTCTGATTGGTTGTCAGACTAATGTGACGATTCTAAAGGTCCACTTTTAGTTGCACAGATACAGAGAAGCGTCCGTTCCCGTCTGCATGGAAACACGCTGACGGTGAGGATCAATCAGCTGATTGGGTGAAGGCTTTCCCTCCGTCAGTCTCTGAGCTCAGCGTGGTGCCATTGTTGGATTCAGTACCTGAGGACAAACTCTCACACCTGGGCTCAGACTCTCAGGAAAGTCTGGTGGACTCCAGCGGGGTCAGACTCACTCAGGTGTTAATGTAATCTACCTCGCACCTCCACGGCCATCAGAGCCTTCAGCCCAGGGGGCGTCTCTGACTCTGCTGGATTCTGGGCTGGTTTCAACAGAGACCAGGTCTGATTTTACAGATTTAAGATGGACTTCAGAGTAAATATTAAACCATTGAATTTAAGCTGACATCATGGAGTATAGAGGGAGCCCTCCTGCTCCTTCATGATCATTAGCTCTGATTGTAATGACGGTGGCAGGCCGACCGTTTGTCCAGCCCCCTCTGACTTGTATTTTGAAAGGGTGCGTCTATGGGCTGTTGCCCTGATGGATGTAAAATAAATCCAAGGGTCAGCAGCACCCCCTATCATTCCTGTTTTCATGTTTCCTGGATCTCCTCTGACAGGACACAAACTCGCCTCCTTCACTTTCCTCCCTTCCTGTCCTCGCTGTGCCTCGTCCTGTCAGAGACAAGCGACGGACAGACAAACATGAGCATGTCCTCGCTGTCTGACTGTAGGATCACAATGCTCGGGGTCTCTGGTGTCACAGGAAGTGCATTGTTCCTCACTTCCCTCTCCGCCGCTCTGAGCCTGTGGAGAAGAATACTGGGGGATGTTGAGGAATACGGACCTCCCTCTATTTATTGGAACAGACCGCACTCTGATCTTACTTCCTCCACACTTCCTCGTCTGCTTGCCACGCGTCTCTGACTGAGCGTATGTCCTGGAGGAACCATCAGCGGTGAAATGAACCAGGATGTGGGAGGTTCTGATGGAGCACTGATCCCTGATGATGGCCTGTGGGCTAGGCCCAGCCTGCTAGTCCCCTTTATCAGGCTCTCTGTCATTTACACTGAAATAAATTTATACTAATCTTAGATAAAGAGGAAAATAAAACAATCTGGATGAATTTTCTCTGTGCACTTTTATTATTTTACTCTGTCTTTATTGCATGGCCTTCATCTGAATAACAGATCATTCTAGAATAATGGTTATCAGACCAGTACTAGCATCTATAGTCATGTTTTAGCAGAGGTAAGTGTGGCCTCGTGTTCTGGATAGTTTGACCCTCAGGATGAACTGCCCGGAATTTAAATGGCAGGCAGAGAGCCTGATCTGGTGGACCAGGAGACCATCGGGGCTGGGCGGTGAGGGCCGGAGTACTGCTAAGGCTGGCGCAGGTGAGCTACAGCCAGGTATGCAACATACAACACATCTAACATGCAATTCAAGTCTGAGTTCATGAATGACGTTAGTGAAATGTGAGGTGTTCTATAATATCCAGGCTACAGCAGGGAAAGTTCTAGATCAACAGAAGCTGCATTAAAGCCACAGCTGCATGTGAAACAGTCATGAACATCTGCAGCAGCTGCAGCCCTCAGTCCTCTACTGCTGACAGAGAGAGAGAGAGAGAGAGAGCGGCCATGACAGGACAGGGAGGATCCAGTCAGACTTAACATTACAGGACGTCCCGCTGGATTTAAAAGCTGATTCAGGACTGTAGAAAAAACTCTTTAAGCTCAAAGATGACTGGAGCAACCACAGGAAGAAGAGACGACTCTAACAACTGCAGAGAACAAAGAAACGTCAACCTCTGAAAAACACATTCTGTAAAATAAAAACCCCGCCTGTTAGGAGGCGGTCTGAGGTGGACTTCCTGTCTGATGTAGACCGCCTGTTAGGAGGCGGTCTGAGGTGGACTTCCTGTCTGATGTAGACCGCCTGTTAGGAGGCGGTCTGAGGTGGACTTCCTGTCTGATGTAGACCGCCCGTTAGGAGGCGGTCTGAGGTGGACTTCCTGTCTGATGACCGCCTGTTAGGAGGCGGTCTGAGGTGGACTTCCTGTCTGATGTAGACCGCCTGTTAGGAGGCGGTCTGAGGTGGACTTCCTGTCTGATGTAGACCGCCAGTTAGGAGGCGGTCTGAGGTGGACTTCCTGTCTGATGTAGACCGCCTGTTAGGAGGCGGTCTGAGGTGGACTTCCTGTCTGATGTAGACCGCCTGTTAGGAGGCGGTCTGAGGTGGACTTCCTGTCTGATGTAGACCGCCTGTTAGGAGGCGGTCTGAGGTGGACTTCCTGTCTGATGTAGACCGCCCGTTAGGAGGCGGTCTGAGGTGGACTTCCTGTCTGATGTAGACCGCCTGTTAGGAGGCGGTCTGAGGTGGACTTCCTGTCTGATGTAGACCGCCTGTTAGGAGGCGGTCTGAGGTGGACTTCCTGTCTGATGTAGACCGCCTGTTAGGAGGCGGTCTGAGGTGGACTTCCTGTCTGATGTAGACCGCCTGGAGGCGGTCTGAGGTGGACTTCCTGTCTGATGTAGACCGCCCGTGCTAGGAGGCGGTCTGAGGTGGACTTCCTGTCTGATGTAGACCGCCTGTTAGGAGGCGGTCTGAGGTGGACTTCCTGTCTGATGTAGACCGCCTGTTAGGAGGCGGTCTGAGGTGGACTTCCTGTCTGATGTAGACCGCCCGTTAGGAGGCGGTCTGAGGTGGACTTCCTGTCTGATGTAGACTGCCCGTTAGGAGGCGGTCTGAGGTGGACTTCCTGTCTGATGTAGACCGCCTGTTAGGAGGCGGTCTGAGGTGGACTTCCTGTCTGATGTAGACCGCCTGTTAGGAGGCGGTCTGAGGTGGACTTCCTGTCTGATGTAGACCGCCTGTTAGGAGGCGGTCTGAGGTGGACTTCCTGTCTGATGTAGACCGCCCGTTAGGAGGCGGTCTGAGGTGGACTTCCTGTCTGATGTAGACCGCCCGTTAGGAGGCGGTCTGAGGTGGACTTCCTGTCTGATGTAGACCGCCTGTTAGGAGGCGGTCTGAGGTGGACTTCCTGTCTGATGTAGACCGCCCGTTAGGAGGCGGTCTGAGGTGGACTTCCTGTCTGATGTAGACCGCCTGTTAGGAGGCGGTCTGAGGTGGACTTCCTGTCTGATGTAGACCGCCTGTTAGGAGGCGGTCTGAGGTGGACTTCCTGTCTGATGATGCCCCTGCTGTCTGATCTAACGTTCTCTTTAAATCTACCCGTGGCCCCTGGCTCCACTCCTAAATGTGTTCAGAGTGACCCAGGTCTTCTGGTGCCACCCCCAACCCCTCTGACGCCGGGCCCCCCACACACCCACAGGAGCCCGGTGGCTGTGAATGGGACGAGTTTATTCAGCGAGGGAGCCCATTACTCGCTGCACGCTGAAGGTCTCTGAGGGGCCGATGTCAGCACATGAAAGTGATGACTGGACTCTGGGGGCCGGAGGGCTGTGCGTCCGTGTGAATGTGGGCCCTATCGGGGAAGGGTGCCTGCACTTGAACCGGGTCCATTCACTCGGGTTAGGGGGTCTCGTGGTCTTTAATGTGACCATAGCGTGGCAGAATGACCTCTGCGGGGCCAGCGGCCACCGCGGTCTTAATCCTCCTCCTCCTGGCCTTTCTTTCTCCTCTTCAGCGTCAATAGAGAGCCCTGACTTCTTTCTGGGCCCCTTTCTTCTGTCCCCCTGCCCCCCGTATCGTTAAACAGGCTTCTCACTGGTCAAGGAATGTCCTGATCTCTTTGAGTTTGAGGAGGAGGTTTTCATCTCTGAGAAAGTCCCAGAACGTGGGAGGTCAGTGGACGAGGGGGAGAAGTTTCAGGAACTCATTGTGGGTTGGAATCAGAGCGGTCGGTACTCATCCTTCAAACAGGATTCATCAAGGTCTGAAGTTAACTGATCTTTTTGACCCTTCTACTGCACCGTAGTGAGGCAGAGACTACTCTGACCATATCAGACGGATAGTCTGCTCTCACCTTCACAGGTAGATGATGAGAGGGGCCGGTAACTGAGGGTGGGACCTCCCCCGACCCCCCTGTACTAACAGACTCTAAAACCACCTCCTCCATCTCTCCCTGGGTTAGAGTTCAGATGTTTTTTAGATGTTGGTCCAGAATGTCCAACAAAGTTTAAGGAATTTGGTTAAATTTTAGATATTTCAGGGAATTTGCTTGGAAATTTTCAAGTATCCTCACGGAAATTCAGTGTAAATATTTTTACATTTTTAAGAGTTGATTGGAAGTTTTGGGGGAAATATCTGATTTCTTCTTTCCAGTATTCATGGGAATGTGGGAAAACTGTGGGGATGTTTGGTAATAATTTGTTTGGAAATTTTCAGGCCTTTGTATGGAAATCAAGGAAACTAATATGATTTTTTTTAGGAGTTTGACTGGGAATCTGGAGGCTGGGGTGATCCTTAGAATGCTCCTCTTTAACTCTCAGACTCACAGATCAAGGATCTGGACTCTACAGTGGTTGCCGTCCTCTCTGGATCCATGGTGACGTTTCCTCGGTTATCTGTGAGATTCTTGCTCGGAGGGTTCGATCACTTTGGTGTGTAAATGCTGACACTGATGATCTAACCCTCATCAGGGTCCACCACAGACTAGATTTGCATGTTAGACCTGGACTTTATTTACCAGCAAACATTCCTGCAGGAATGGAGCTCTGATTCCTCTGATAAGCCTCGGTGGCGGCGCGTGCTCCGGCTGTGGACTGTTTGCTTTAGCCAGCATGGCGGTTAGAGCTGCTGAGCGTTACACCTTCCAGCTAAAACTCTTCTTCCTCTAATGCAAATCCAGGCCTGTTTGCTGGGACCCGGACACAACATCAGCGCTTGTTCAGATGGCGCCCAGATCTCACAGGGTGTTTCTGCTATTTAGTAACCTTGTGTTTTTAGTGGGACTGATAAGCTCCAAAAACCTGGGACACTCACATTAAACGGTCTTTAGACCTTCAGCAGAGAACAGGAAGAGTTCTGCAGAGATGTTCTAGAGAAATAGTGAGAGAAAGAGAGAAGAGTAGAGCTGGGGGAGACTTTAACCTCCTTTACTGATCATAGATGAAAGGTTTCAGACAGACCACGTCTTCTTCTCCTCGTTCAGATCCTCACAGGACCACTGAAGACATGCTTCAAACCCTGTTTTAAAAAGGTAACAAAAGCAGCTAGAGACCTGGAGACCTGTGGTCCTAGAGCGTCTGATAAAGCAGTGAGACTTTAAAGAAAAGGACAAAGATCCAGACTGAGGGCCTTTCATCCTGCTACTCTGATGCTAACTGAGCTAACTGTTCTCTGGTCTGCAGGGATTGGTATTTTGTTTCACGCGAGAGTGAGTCCTCTGTCTGTGTGTGCAGCTTTGTTTGTCCAGTATCCTGGTGAGGGAGTGTGCAGTCTGTCAGGTTTGCGGATCTTTGGTGGGACCGGAGGACGACTAAAGCCTGACTCAACTTACCTGAACCTCTCGGTCTCAGAGATGGAGCGTTTAGAAACACGTGTCCTGATTTTTAGAGGAGGGTCCTGAGGACAGACGAGGTCTGATGAAGAACCTCTGTAGTCCAGACCTGAGGACTGCTGGCTCTACCCTCACAGTTCAGCTGGTCATGTTTGAGGAGTCTCTGAGAGGCTCTGCTCCCACACTGAGGACACAAACATGAGCCTGGAGATAACCTCTGACCCCTCAGGTCACCTGTGGTTCAGTCTGAGGGTTCATCTACAGAGCTGAGGGACTAAAACACAGAGTCCTGACAGTGAACTATTTCACACCATTAACACAGAGCAGATTAAAGCATTCAGATAGCTAGAGGTGACCTTTGACCCTGCCTTAGGTTTATTTAGTTTATTAAGATCCCCATTAGCTGCAGCAAAGCTATTCCTCCTGGGGTCCAATAAAATTAAAGATACAAAAAAGCATCAGAAAGACATTATAAAGAATTTAAAAATAAAACTAAACATAGTGACCTTCATTCTTCATCTCATCAACATAAAACAGCCTGAGCCCTTAATTTACACATACATACATACATGTACACATACATACATACATGTACACATACAGATATAACACACACATATATACAACCTTATAGCTCACATATACATACATACATGTACACATACAAGTTCACGGAGTTGTTGCTGGTCCTCATGTTGATAGATGCTGTTTCACTAATATTTGAATAGATTTATGTCAGTGGTGAGTGTGTTTAGGGGATCAGGTCCGTTCCCTCATACCTCTATATGACAGTGTTGTTGATGGCGTTCGTTCTTACTTCAGGTATGCTAAAGTTTCCCACAGCTGCATGTCTGGTGATGTATTTATGGTTTTCTGTGCTGAAGGAAAGGTTCTTAAAATAAAAGGTGATTTAGAGACAGAAATATTCCTAGAGAGTTTAATAGTCTGTCTTTGACCAATAGCCAGTTCAGGTGTTTATTTGCCCCATAGTTGTTCCTGAGTGCTGCAGCTCTGTTTAGCATAAGTTGTAGTTTGTTCGAACTTTCTCCAGTGGCGTTCGACCAAACTGCTGGGCAGTAGTCTAGATATGTGAATATTGGTGCTTTTACTGCATTATTTATATCTGGAGTCAGAAAGTCAGCATGTCTCCTCATAATAGATATTCCTCTACACATTTTTGAAATTGTATTATTGATGTGTATTTTCTATGATGATTTATTATCCACCATTACACCCAGAAGTTTGGCCTCATGCACCTGATTTACAGTAATGTCATTCATTTTAATGTTTAACAGGATTTCTATCAGTAACATAATTTGACCGAGAATCATGCAGTTAGTTTTTAATGTATTCAGCTCTAGCTGAGTCTTCACACATTCAGCTACAGCGTACAGTTCCTTCTCTAAAACCATGTCTGAGTCATCGTATGTGAGTCTGGTGTGTAAATGGTGGAGTCATCAGCGTACATTACTGTTGGCATTATCTAAGGCGAACGGTAAATCACTGGTGAAAATGGTGAATAGTTATGGACCAAGACAACTGCCCTGGGGTTCTCCACGTTATAGTTCTGATCTCACCGTCTGTGTTCTGTTAGAGAACTGTAAAACCAGGTGAGCGCCGACTGCTCAAAGCCCTAACAGCAACGTTTTTAGTAATATATCAAGGTCAATGTTATCAAACACAGCGGAGAAGTGGAGAAATACAGCACCAACTCTGTTTTTCTTTCCAATCTCTCTGAGCCAATCATCAGACATCAGTCAGCGCCGTGGCGGTGGAGCGACTCTTTCTGTATGCGTGTTGAAAATCACTGATTCAGTGATTAGTGGAGTGATAAACTTGTTCATACACAATAGACTCAGTTTTTCTAAAACAGGCAAAATAATGGGACGACTGAACCAGAGAAACGCAGCTTCTTGTTTTTGGCAGTGGGATAATTTTCGCCTGTTTTTGGCGGATGTGTAAAGGATGTGAAGCTTAGACTGATGAGGGGAGTGAGGGAGAAATATAATCACAGCTAGTCTGAGGAGTCTGCTGTCAGTTCTGTTTTAGTGTTTCCTTTCTGGAGTCTGAAGCTGGAGTTTTTACTTATCATTTTATTTATCAGTAGGTGACATGTGTCATGACTTAGACATATTTTCTCATATTTTCTTAGTTTGTCTGGTTTGCTAATGAAATAATCATTGAGATTATTCTTGATGTCTATGGGCTTAGTTATAAATTTATCATCTGCCTCCAGAGAAGATGGATTAGTTTTATTTTTCCTTCCCGTCAGATGATTTAAAACATTCCATAGTTTTTTTACTATCATTTTCTACCTCTTTACTCAATTTTCAAAATAAATGTTCTTCTTTTTTTCAAATTTGGTGACAGAGTTTCTCATTTCACCATAGAGCTCCCAGTCTCATTTATTTCCTGTTCTGATTGCAGTTTTTGTCGTTAGATCTCTCGTTTTCGTAGTCTTTCATGTCTTTGTCTGACCAGGCTGTTCTGGTTTTCTGACGGTAAACTTCTTTAATTTTTCTCAACCAGAGGCAAAAATAAACTGTTAGATTTAAAAAGGGCAATTTCAGGATTAACATTTCTGACTGACACATCTGTTTTACATCAACAGATTGATCATGATGAAACATTTCTATGATCTTAAATATTGCTGTGGTCCAGGTAAAGCTTAGAGTTCTCTACAGTTATAATCAGATTATGATCAGAGATAATACCTAACTGCACAGCTCTGGAGAGTTAGTAAAAATATGATCCATGCAGGTAGATGTTTTAGTGCCATCATTCCTGACACATGTTCTTCTAGCTTCATTTATGACTGACGTCCACATGTGTTAGTGGCAGTAAGCAGCTAATTCTCCATTGGGCAGATCTGAGAGAACCAGTCAATGTTAAAGTCCCCCATACATAAATATCCTGACCCACAGTCGTGTTGTTATCCATCTAGATATTCACTGTTAGCACTAGGAGGTCTGTAACAGCAGCCTGGGGTTAGAGTTAGGGGTTAGGGTTAGGGTAGGTAGGTAAGGATGCAGCCTAGGGGTTAGGGTTAGGGTAGGTAGGTAAGGATGTAGCCTAGGGGTTAGGGTTAGGGTAGGTAGGTAAGGATGTAGCCTGGGGTTAGGGGTTAGGGGTTAGGGTTAGTGTAGGTAAGGATGCAGCCTAGGGTTAGAGTTAGGGGTTAGGGGTTAGTGTAGGTAAGGATGCAGCCTGGGGTTAGGGGTTAGGGGTTAGGGTTAGTGTAGGTAAGGATGCAGCCTAGGGTTAGAGTTAGGGGTTAGGGTTAGGGTAGGTAGGTAAGGATGCAGCCTAGGGGTTAGGGTTAGGGTAGGGTAGGTAAGGATGCAGCCTAGGGGTTAGGGTTAGGGTAGGTAGGTAAGGATGCAGCCTAGGGGTTAGGGTTAGGGTAGGTGGGTAAGGTTGCAGCCTAGGGTTAGAGTTAGGGGTTAGGGTTAGGGTAGGTGGGTAAGGATGCAGCCTAGGGGTTAGAGTTAGGGGTTAGGGTTAGGTAGGTGGGTAAGGATGCAGCCTAGGGGTTAGAGTTAGGGGTTAGGGTTAGGTAGGTGGGTAAGGATGCAGCCTAGGGGTTAGAGTTAGGGGTTAGGGTTAGGTAGGTGGGTAAGGATGCAGCCTAGGGGTTAGGGTTAGGGTAGGTGGGTAAGGATGCAGCCAAGGCCAGCGAAGTGAGGAGAAAATGGAAAGCTTTGTGATTCTACTCTGCAGGGACGGTCAGAGCATGGATGAACAGACTGAGGCGACCTCCCTGGTATCTGCATGCTATAGCCAGGCTCTCAAAGGAAACCCCCACCCTCCCTGCAGAGGACCCCGATGAGTCCCAGCAGCCTCATGTTTGGAGACATCTTCATGCTGCATTGAAAAGCTCTGTTTGCCTCTAAATAGGGAGCCAATAGGAATTCGGTGTGAGCTTTAAGGACCCCTGCAGGGTGGTTCTTCCTGCATGCATTCACTTCAGGGGTCCACATGTGGGGGTGGGGGAGGGGAGAGGGGGTGAGATATCTTTAAGAGAACAACTGGAGGTGACTCTGTCCTGCATGATAGAACTCAGATCCTCATTAGCTGCTACTGTGATAACAGACATGCATGCTGCCTCTGTTCAGTACTTCAGACCAGGACCAGGACTCAGACTGGGACATGCTAGAGTCTTCAGACTTCTCTGTAAACACACATGCAGGGATTTCTACCTCAGGCTTACTCAGACTCAGTGAAAGTCAGCGCTAACATATAGAATCACATGGTGGTTAAACCATCAGACTCAGTGAGGTGAAGGCCACGATAGGGTCTGAACACCATCACACTGAAACCAGCTGGTCTTCCACGTGTTTGGGGTCCAGTGTCTCCTGCATCACTGCCATCAGGCTGAGGGACGGTTCTCACCAACACTGTGGGACCTCATCGATGGTGCTTTAATCTCAAATAAGGAAAACTTCACTTTGACTTATCCTCTGGTGAAATGTTGACCTGTATGAATAAATGTTGTCTGGATTAAAGGTGCAGTCTGTAACTTGTCCTGTGCACCGACAGCAGTAACGTTCATGTGCAGAAAGCCTAAAAACTGTGGACAGCTTCTACACTGCGTGCAGAATTATTAGGCAAGTGAGCATTTTGATATTATCTTCATTGTTATGCACATTTTCCAACTCAAAGCTCTATACACTGGAACGCTTATTGGAATGAAGCATTATCAGGTGGCGTTTATCTGTCTAATGAGGGAGGGAGTGGCCTAAAGTGATCACCACCCTATATCACGGTGTGCAGAATTATTAGGGAGCCTCTCTTCCTCAGACACAATGGGCCAAAAAAGAGATTTAACAGACACTGAAACATCAAAAATTGTAAAATCCCTTTCAGAGGGATGCAGCACACTTGAAATAGCAAAGCTATTGAAACGTGATCACCCAACAATCAAACGTTTTGTTGGAAATATCCATCAAGGTCGCAAGAAACGTGAGGAGAATAAAAGACGGAAATGAACTGCTAAAGACCTAAGAAGAAGTAAACGTGAGGCTATCATTAACCCTTTATCATCCAGAACTGCAGCCTGCCTGGAGTGTCCAGAAGGACGAGGTGTTCAGAGCTCAGAGATGTGGCCAAGGTAAGGAAACCTGAAATTAGACCACCACTGAACAATACCCACAAGTTGGGCCAAGACTGGGCCAAGAAATACTTGAAGACAGATTTTTCAAAGGTTTTATGGACAGATGAAATGAGAGTGAGTCTTGATGGACCAGATGGATGGGCCCGTGGCTGGATCACTAATGGGCACAGAGCTCCAATTCGAGTCAGACGACAGCGAGGTGGAGGTGGGGTACTGGTGTGGGCAGCTATTATTAAAGATGAATTAGTTGGACCTTTTCGTGTTGAGGATGGACTTAAAATCTACTCTCAAAACTACTGCCAGCTCCTGGAAGATACTTTGTTCAAGCAGTGGTACATCATTCAAGGAGGCCATGATTTTTATGCAGGACAATGCTCCATCACACGCATCAAAGTACTCCACTGCAGCCAGCAAAGGCCTTAAAGATGGCAGATTAATGACATGGCCCCCTTCCTCACCCGATTTAACCCGATTGAGATCTTGTGGGCCATCTTGAAATGTGAAATTTACAGTGGAGGAAGACAATAAAGCACTTTGAACAGCATTTGGGAGGCTGTGGTTGCTGCTGCACATAAAGTTGATCGTCAGCAGATCAAAAAACTAACAGATTCCATGGATGGAAGGCTCATGAAGGTTACTGAGGAGAAGGCTGGCTGTATCAGTCACTGAGTATTTGTTTTTAAAGTCTAAAGGGTTTATTTGTTAATTTTCAGTTGTTTTTCTGTTATTCTTGCTATAATAAATGAAAATTAACACGTGAGATGGGGAAATAATTAGTTTTTAATTTAATTGCCTATATATGCCTAATAATTCTGCACACCGTGATATAGGGTGGCGATCACTTTAGGCCACTCCCTCCCTCTTTAGACAGACAAACACCACCTGATAATGCTTCATTCCAATAACGATTCCAGTTTATAGAGCTTTGAGTTGGAAAATAGGCATAAAAATGAAGATAATGTCAAAATGCTCACCTGACTAATAATTCTGCACGCGGTGTATCCTGAGCCCTGCTTTAAACATGCAGAATCCTGCAGACTGCTGCAGACTCTTTCACCCCAGGTCTGGGTCTCAGTTTTAACGGTCTGAGTTTTAACTCAGCTCTCTGTTCTTTGTGGTCCCTGGTTTTTAAGAGAAGCAGATCTCTCTGTAAATGTGTGACGATAATAAAACTGTTCAACACTGAGGGTGAAATTCTAAAAATACTCCAGAGAACAGGAAGGAAAGGGTGAGAGATCTAGCTGAATTCAGAGAAATGTCTGTCTGCACCAGGACTGGAGCTAACCCTGGACCTGGACTGGAGCTAACCCTGCACCAGGACTGGAGCTAACCCTGGACCTGGACTGGAGCTAACCCTGCACCAGGACTGGAGCTAACCCTGGACCTGGACTGGAGCTGCTCAGAGGTCTAGATTCCTCTCATGTTGTAACGTTTGGATGGCTGGAGGACATTTATTTTCATCCTGGAGCAGACGTGTCCTCAGGGTCAAACACAGCTGGTTAAATCTAACAGACATTCAAACAGAGCAGAGATAAAGTGATGCTGACGCCCCTCATGCATCAGACTATTTTAATAACTACATCTCTGCTCCTCTCCTCTCTCTCATATTCACGAGCACACTGAGCGTCTCTCCTCCATCGCCACGCCTCGTCCTGACTGTTGGAGCTGCGTCTTATCTGTGGTGGCTCCCACACCGCCCGGCCGGATAAGCTCCTCCTGATAAAGAATTTCTGAATAAGTGAGGCGGGACAGCAGCTCTGCCATGATAACAGAGACACGCCTGCTGGGGGCAACTTTAGGTCCTGACCTGAAGACTTCAGCTCCTGTCCTCCATTCAAAGCCTTCAGCGATCAGCCGACTCTGTAAGAGACAGCTGCAGCCACGGTTCACACAAACACCTCAGTTCTAACACCTCCATCAGAGATCCTGTGAAGAATTTAGGTTTAAGAAAAAGAAAATCCTAGATCTCTCTACATGACCTTTATAACCACAGCATCTCCACCTTAGCTGTGGTGTAGGCAGTCCAGTTCAGCTTCTCTACCAGTGAGTCTACCTCACATGTAGAAATGGACTGAAGCTCATTTACTCAGAGAATTCTTCTATTCTGATGATTCTGTCCTGACATTTGTTAGTTGGATCAGGTCTAGTTTGCACTGTCCTTTTCTTCAGATTCATTCATCTTTATTCTTGTATGTTTTTGTTATTTATGTTTCTTTAGTCAGGTTTTAAAAAGTCGTCTCAGCTCCACAGATCAGTTTGGACAAAGAGAAACCAGCTTTATTTGTAGAGAGAGGGAGGGAGGGAGTTTTGTGAATGGCCTGAAGACCCAGCCCATGCTCTGCTGTGATTGGTCAGTCTCTCAGCCAATGAGAGGCCTCCACTCAGCAGCTCCATTCATGAAAAAGGCATGGAGGCGTGTTGGAGTGTTGCTGAGCGGTTTGTTCAGCGCAGAGTCCATGTTTTTCTCTGACAGCTGATTGGCCAGAAATGTGGAGAGAGCTTCCCTTAGAGCAGTTTAAAACCTTTTATGTTAATTTATCGTCTGTGAGAAAACCAAGTCAAATGAAAATGTATAGAGTTTGTTTTTGAGGTCCCAGAGCAGCACAGAGATAAAGTAGTGCTGTGAAGGTGAATCAGACATTCATTCAAACCATCATTACTGCATCCACAATTGTTACTGTCAGTAATCTCCCTTTTTCCCCTTACTCTGAAGTCATCAAACTTTTTTACTGTAAACTTTCAGAGGAGTGCAGAAGAAGATCTCTAAGCTCACTAATGCATGAATAAACCTGAGAAACTGTAACTGCTGAGGAGACGGACAGATACATATCATCTTAGTCACTGTCAGAAAGGACAAGGACCTCCTCCTGGTTTTAACTCAAGGTGTTTTTAAGATCTAAAGTCCAACATTTCCCCTAAAATCAACTAAAATCAAATAAATAATGATTACACCTGAGAAGGTACACTACCCAAAGAGATGTTTGTTAAGGATCACCATGCACGTTTTTATTCACAATTACTGAATAATAAAAGTTAATTTATGATCATTCAAACAACAAACTGTAACAGAGAGAAGGACCAGAGAAAATACAAAAACCCTCTTCAATGTCAGCATGAAACCAAATTTCTACAAAGTAATATCACTAAATAAGAATCAGTAATATAATATCAGTGAGTGCATAAATATTCCTCCTTCTAGTCAGTCTTTAGTAGAGTCTCCTCTGTCTGCAGTCTCAGCTCTGAGTCTGTGTGGATAGGTCTCAGTCTCTCTGAGTCTGTGTGGATAGGTCTCAGTCTCTCTGAGTCTGTGTGGATAGGTCTCAGTCTCTCTGAGTCTGTGTGGATAGGTCTCAGTCTCTCTGAGTCTGTGTGGATAGGTCTCAGTCAGCTCTGAGTCTGTGTGGATAGGTCTCAGTCTCTCTGAGTCTGTGTGGATAGGTCTCAGTCTCTGAGTCTGTGTGGATAGGTCTCAGTCAGCTCTGAGTCTGTGTGGATAGGTCTCAGTCTCTGAGTCTGTGTGGATAGGTCTCAGTCTCTGAGTCTGTGTGGATAGGTCTCAGTCAGCTCTGAGTCTGTGTGGATAGGTCTCAGTCTCTCTGAGTCTGTGTGGATAGGTCTCAGTCTCTCTGAGTCTGTGTGGATAGGTCTCAGTCTCTCTGAGTCTGTGTGGATAGGTCTCAGTCTCTCTGAGTCTGTGTGGATAGGTCTCAGTCTCAGCTCTGAGTCTGTGTGGATAGGTCTCAGTCTCAGCTCTGAGTCTGTGTGGATAGGTCTCAGTCTCTCTGAGTCTGTGTGGATAGGTCTCAGGCAGGATCAGGTTGATCAGGGATCAGGTCTGAACAGCTCTTTAAAGTCCAGACCCTAATCTCTCCTGGACTGAGTTCTGGTCTTTGACTCGGCCACTCCAGAACATTCTCCTTGTCGTCTTTAAACCATTCCTGTGTAGCTTTCTCTGGATGCTTCGGCTCAATGTCTGACTAGAGAATAAATCTTCTCTAAGGCCTAGTTCTCCGTCAGACTGAAGAATATTGACCTCCATGGTTTTCCTTAATTTGATTCATTCGTTTACCCTCTACCTTTAAGCCTTCCAGTAAAGGCTGCTGAGAAGCATCCCCACAGCATGATGCTGCCACCTCATTAATTGCCCATGATTGATTATTGAGATCGATAACACGGTTAAACCTCTGAGGAGGTGAATACTTTCAAAGGTGTTGTATGTGACTGCATGTAAACGTGGTGAGGGAGGTTTTCAGCCGTTCTTTTTCATATCTGTGGCTGGCCATCAGAACTTTTGAGAATTTTCAGAACTTTGGAGAACTGACAGAACTTTGGATTCTTTCAGAACTTTGGAGAACTGTCAGAGCTTTGGAGAACTTTCAGAACTTTGCAGACCTGTCAGAACTTTGGAGAACTGTAAGAACTTTGGAGAACTGTCAGAGCTTTGGAGAACTTTCAGAACTTTGCAGACCTGTCAGAACTTTGGAGAACTGTAAGAACTTTGGAGAACTGTTAGAACTTTGGAGAACTTTGGAGACCTGTCAGGATTTTGGAGAACTGTTAGAACTTTGGAGAACTTTCAGAACTTTGGAGAACTTTCAGAACTTTGGAGAACTGTTGGAATATTGGAGAACTTTCAGAAATTTGGAGATCTGTCAGAACTTTGGAGAACTTTCAGAACTTTGGAGAACTTTCAGAACTTTGGAAAACTGTAAGAACTTTGGAGAAGTGTTAGAACTTTGGAGAACTGTCAGAACTTTGGAGAACTGTAAGAACTTTGGAGAACTGTTAGAACTTTGGAGAACTGACAGAACTTTGGATTCTTTCAGAACTTTGGAGAACTGTCAGAGCTTTGGAGAACTTTCAGAACTTTGCAGACCTGTCAGAACTTTGGAGAACTGTAAGAACTTTGGAGAACTGTCAGAGCTTTGGAGAACTTTCAGAACTTTGCAGACCTGTCAGAACTTTGGAGAACTGTAAGAACTTTGGAGAACTGTTAGAACTTTGGAGAACTTTGGAGACCTGTCAGGATTTTGGAGAACTGTTAGAACTTTGGAGAACTTTCAGAACTTTGGAGAACTTTCAGAACTTTGGAGAACTGTTGGAATATTGGAGAACTTTCAGAAATTTGGAGATCTGTCAGAACTTTGGAGAACTTTCAGAACTTTGGAGAACTTTCAGAACTTTGGAGAACTGTAAGAACTTTGGAGAAGTGTTAGAACTTTGGAGAACTGTCAGAACTTTGGAGAACTGTAAGAACTTTGGAGAACTGTCAGAACTTTGGAGAACTGTAAGAACTTTGGAGAACTGTTAGAACTTTGGAGAACTGTTAGAACTTTGGAGAACTTTCAGAACTTTGGAGAACTTTGGAATATTGGAGAACTGTCAGACCTTTGGATTCTGTCATTACTTTGGAGAACTGTATGAACTTTGGAGAACTGTAAGAACTTTGGAGAACTTTAAGAACTTTGGAGATCTATCAGACCTTTGGAGAACTGTCAGAACTTTGGGGAACTGTCAAATTTTTGGAGACTTTTCAGAACTTTGGAGAACTGTCAAAGCTTTGGATTCTGTCATTACTTTGGAGAACTGTATGAACTTTGGAGAACTGTCAGAACTTTGGAGAACTGTCAGAACTTTGGAGAACTTTAAGAACTTTGGAGATCTTTCAGACCTTTGGAGAACTGTCAGGACTTTGGGGAACTGTATGAACTTTGAAGAACTGTCATATCTTTGGAGAACTGTCAGAACTTTGGAGAACTGTCAGAACTTTGGAGAACTTTCAGGACTTTGGAGAACTGTCAAATTTTTTGAGACCTGTTAAATCTTTGGAGAACTTTCAGAACTTTGGATAACTGTCAGACCTTTGGAGAACTGTCAGAACTTTGGAGAACTGTCAAATCTTTGGAGAACTGTCAGAACTTTGGAGAACTGTCAAATCTTTGGAGAACTGTCAGAACTTTGGAGAACTGTCAAATCTTTGGGGAACTGTCAGAACTTTGGAGAACTGTCAGAACTTTGGAGAACTGTCAGAATTTTGGAGAACTGTCAGAACTTTGGAGAACTGTCAGAACTTTGGAGAACTTTCAGAACTTTGGAGAACTTTCAGAACTTTGGAGAACTGTCAGAACTTTGGAGAACTTTCAGAACTTTGGAGAACTGTGAGAACTTTGGAGAACTTTCAGAACTTTGGAAAACTTTCAGAACTTTGGAGAACTTTCAGAACTTTGGAGAACTGTATGAACTTTGGAGAACTGTCAGAACTTTGGAGAACTGTCAAATCTTTGGAGAACTTTCAGAACTTTGGAGAACTGTCAGAACTTTGGAGAACTGTCAAATCTTTGGAGAACTGTCAAATCTTTGGAGAACTGTCAGGACTTTGGGGAACTGTATGAACTTTGGAGAACTGTCAGAACTTTGCAGACCTGTCAGAGCTTTGGAGAACTGTTGGAATATTGGAGAACTTTCAGAAATTTGGAGATCTGTCAGAACTTTGGAGAACTTTCAGAACTTTGGAGAACTTTCAGAACTTTGGAGAACTGTAAGAACTTTGGAGAAGTGTTAGAACTTTGGAGAACTGTCAGAACTTTGGAGAACTGTAAGAACTTTGAAGAACTTTGGAGACCTGTCAGGACTTTGGAGAACTGACAGAACTTTGGAGAACTGTTAGAACTTTGGAGAACTTTCAGAACTTTGGAGAACTTTGGAATATTGGAGAACTGTCAGACCTTTGGATTCTGTCATTACTTTGGAGAACTGTATGAACTTTGGAGAACTGTAAGAACTTTGGAGAACTTTAAGAACTTTGGAGATCTATCAGACCTTTGGAGAACTGTCAGAACTTTGGGGAACTGTCAAATTTTTGGAGACTTTTCAGAACTTTGGAGAACTGTCAAATCTTTGGATTCTGTCATTACTTTGGAGAACTGTATGAACTTTGAAGAACTTTGGAGACCTGTCAGGACTTTGGAGAACTGACAGACCTTTGGAGATCTTTCAGACCTTTGGAGAACTGTCAGAACTTTGGAGAACTGTCAGAACTTTGGAGAACTTTCAGAACTTTGGAGAACTTTCAGAAATTTGGAGAACTGTCAGAACTTTGGAGAACTTTCAGAACTTTGGAGAACTTTCAGAACTTTGGAGAACTGTAAGAACTTTGGAGAACTGTCAGAATTTTGGAGAACTTTCAGAAATTTGGAGAACTGTCAGAACTTTGGAGAACTTTCAGAAATTTGGAGAACTTTCAGAAATTTGGAGAACTGTCAGAACTTTGGAGAACTTTCAGAAATTTGGAGAACTTTCAGAAATTTGGAGAACTGTATGAACTTTGAAGAACTTTGGAGACCTGTCAGGACTTTGGAGAACTGACAGACCTTTGGAGATCTTTCAGACCTTTGGAGAACTGTCAGAACTTTGGAGAACTGTCAGAACTTTGGAGAACTGTCAGAATTTTGGAGAACTTTCAGAAATTTGGAGAACTGTCAGAACTTTGGAGAACTTTCAGAACTTTGGAGAACTTTCAGAACTTTGGAGAACTGTAAGAACTTTGGAGAAGTGTTAGAACTTTGGAGAACTGTCAGAAATTTGGAGAACTGTCAGAACTTTGGAGAACTTTCAGAAATTTGGAGAACTTTCAGAAATTTGGAGAACTGTCAGAACTTTGGAGAACTGTCAGAACTTTGGAGAACTGTCAGAACTTTGGAGAACTGTCAGGACTTTGGGGAACTGTCAGAACTTTGGAGAACTGTCAAAACTTTGGAGAACTGTCAGAACTTTGGAGAACTGTCAGGACTTTGGGGAACTGTCAGAACTTTGGAGAACTGTCAGAACTTTGGAGAACTGTCAGAATTTTGGAGAACTTTCAGAAATTTGGAGAACTGTCAGAACTTTGGAGAACTGTAAGAACTTTGGAGAACTTTCAGAACTTTGGAGAACTGTAAGAACTTTGGAGAAGTGTTAGAACTTTGGAGAACTGTCAGAACTTTGGAGAACTGTAAGAACTTTGGAGAACTGTTAGAACTTTGAAGAACTTTGGAGAACTTTCAGAACTTTGGAGAACTTTGGAATATTGGAGAACTGTCAGACCTTTGGATTCTGTCATTACTTTGGAGAACTGTATGAACTTTGGAGAACTGTAAGAACTTTGGAGAACTTTAAGAACTTTGGAGATCTATCAGACCTTTGGAGAACTGTCAGAACTTTGGGGAACTGTCAAATTTTTGGAGACTTTTCAGAACTTTGGAGAACTGTCAAATCTTTGGATTCTGTCATTACTTTGGAGAACTGTATGAACTTTGAAGAACTTTGGAGACCTGTCAGGACTTTGGAGAACTGACAGACCTTTGGAGAACTGTCAGAACTTTGGGGAACTGTCAAATTTTTGGAGACTTTTCAGAACTTTGGAGAACTGTCAAAGCTTTGGATTCTGTCATTACTTTGGAGAACTGTATGAACTTTGGAGAACTGTCAGAACTTTGGAGAACTGTCAGAACTTTGGAGAACTTTAAGAACTTTGGAGATCTTTCAGACCTTTGGAGAACTGTCAGGACTTTGGGGAACTGTATGAACTTTGAAGAACTGTCATATCTTTGGAGAACTGTCAGAACTTTGGAGAACTGTCAGAACTTTGGAGAACTTTCAGGACTTTGGAGAACTGTCAAATTTTTTGAGACCTGTTAAATCTTTGGAAAACTTTCAGAACTTTGGATAACTGTCAGACCTTTGGAGAACTGTCAGAACTTTGGAGAACTGTCAAATCTTTGGAGAACTGTCAGGACTTTGGGGAACTGTCAGAACTTTGGAGAACTGTCAGAACTTTGGAGAACTGTCAGAATTTTGGAGAACTGTCAGAACTTTGGAGAACTGTCAGAACTTTGTAGAACTTTCAGAACTTTGGAGAACTTTCAGAACTTTGGAGAACTGTCAGAACTTTGGAGAACTTTCAGAACTTTGGAGAACTGTGAGAACTTTGGAGAACTTTCAGAACTTTGGAAAACTTTCAGAACTTTGGAGAACTTTCAGAACTTTGGAGAACTGTATGAACTTTGGAGAACTGTCAGAACTTTGGAGAACTGTCAAATCTTTGGAGAACTTTCAGAACTTTGGAGAACTGTCAGAACTTTGGAGAACTGTCAAATCTTTGGAGAACTGTCAAATCTTTGGAGAACTGTCAGGACTTTGGGGAACTGTATGAACTTTGGAGAACTGTCAGAACTTTGCAGACCTGTCAGAGCTTTGGAGAACTTTCAGAACTTTGGAGAACTGTTGGAATATTGGAGAACTTTCAGAAATTTGGAGAACTGTCAGAACTTTGGAGAACTTTCAGAACTTTGGAGATCTTTCAGACCTTTGGAGAACTGTCAGGACTTTGGGGAACTGTATGAACTTTGAAGAACCGTCAAATCTTTGGAGAACTGTCAGAACTTTGGAGAACTGTCAGAACTTTGGAGAACTTTCAGGACTTTGGAGAACTGTCAAATTTTTTGAGAACTGTCAAATCTTTGGAGAACTGTCAGAACTTTGGAGAACTTTCAGAACTTTGGAGAACTGTCAGAAATTTGGAGAACTGTCAGAAATTTGGAGAACTGTCAAATCTTTGTAGAACTGTCAGAACTTTGGAGAACTTTCAGAACTTTGGAGAACTTTGGAATATTGGAGAACTGTCAAATCTTTGGAGAACTGTCAGAACTTTGGAGAACTTTCAGAACTTTGGAGAACTGTCAGAGCTTTGGAGAACTTTCAGAACTTTGGAGAACTGTCAGAACTTTGGAGAACTGTCAGAACTTTGGAGAACTGTCAGAATTTTGGAGAACTGTAAGAACTTTGGAGAACTGTTAGAACTTTGGAGAACTTTGGAGACCTGTCAGGATTTTGGAGAACTGTTAGAACTTTGGAGAACTTTCAGAACTTTGGAGAACTTTCAGAACTTTGGAGAACTGTTGGAATATTGGAGAACTTTCAGAAATTTGGAGAATTGTCAGAACTTTGGAGAACTTTCAGAACTTTGGAGAACTTTCAGAACTTTGGAGAACTGTTAGAACTTTGGAGAACTGTAAGAACTTTGGAGAACTGTCAGAACTTTGGAGAACTGTAAGAACTTTGGAGAACTGTTAGAACTTTGAAGAACTTTGGAGACCTGTCAGGACTTTGGAGAACTGACAGAACTTTGGAGAACTGTTAGAACTTTGGAGAACTTTCAGAACTTTGGAGAACTTTGGAATATTGGAGAACTGTCAGACCTTTGGATTCTGTCATTACTTTGGAGAACTGTATGAACTTTGGAGAACTGTAAGAACTTTGGAGAACTTTAAGAATTTTGGGGAACTGTCAAATTTTTGGAGACTTTTCAGAACTTTGGAGAACTGTCAAAGCTTTGGATTCTGTCATTACTTTGGAGAACTGTATGAACTTTGGAGAACTGTCAGAACTTTGGAGAACTGTCAGAATTTTGGAGAACTTTAAGAACTTTGGAGATCTTTCAGACCTTTGGAGAACTGTCAGGACTTTGGGGAACTGTATGAACTTTGAAGAACTGTCAAATCTTTGGAGAACTGTCAGAACTTTGGAGAACTGTCAGAACTTTGGAGAACTTTCAGGACTTTGGAGAACTGTCAAATTTTTTGAGACCTGTTAAATCTTTGGAGAACTTTCAGAACTTTGGATAACTGTCAGAACTTTGGAGAACTTTCAGAACTTTGGAGATCTTTCAGACCTTTGGAGAACTGTCAGAACTTTGGAGAACTGTCAAATCTTTGGAGAACTGTCAGGACTTTGGGGAACTGTCAGAACTTTGGAGAACTGTCAGAACTTTGGAGAACTGTCAGAATTTTGGAGAACTGTCAGAACTTTGGAGAACTGTCAGAACTTTGGAGAACTTTCAGAACTTTGGAGAACTTTCAGAACTTTGGAGAACTGTCAGAACTTTGGAGAACTTTCAGAACTTTGGAGAACTGTCAGAACTTTGGAGAACTGTCAGAACTTTGGAGAACTTTCAGAACTTTGGAGAACTTTCAGAACTTTGGAGAACTGTCAAATCTTTGGAGAACTGTATGAACTTTGGAGAACTGTCAGAACTTTGGAGAACTGTCAGAACTTTGGGGAACTGTCAAATCTTTGTAGAACTGTCAAATCTTTGGAGAACTGTCAGGACTTTGGGGAACTGTATGAACTTTGGAGAACTGTCAGAACTTTGCAGACCTGTCAGAGCTTTGGAGAACTTTCAGAACTTTGGAGAACTGTTGGAATATTGGAGAACTTTCAGAAATTTAGAGAACTGTCAGAACTTTGGAGAACTTTCAGAACTTTGGAGATCTTTCAGACCTTTGGAGAACTGTCAGGACTTTGGGGAACTGTATGAACTTTGAAGAACTGTCAAATCTTTGGAGAACTGTCAGAACTTTGGAGAACTGTCAGAACTTTGGAGAACTTTCAGGACTTTGGAGAACTGTCAAATTTTTTGAGAACTGTCAAATCTTTGGAGAACTGTCAGAACTTTGGAGAACTTTCAGACCTTTGGAGAACTGTCAGAACTTTGGAGAACTGTCAAATCTTTGGAGAACTGTCAGGACTTTGGGGAACTGTCAGAACTTTGGAGAACTTTCAGAAATTTGGAGAACTGTCAAATCTTTGGAGAACTGTATGAACTTTGGAGAACTGTCAGAACTTTGGAGAACTGTCAGAACTTTGGGGAACTGTCAAATCTTTGTAGAACTGTCAAATCTTTGGAGAACTGTCAGGACTTTGGGGAACTGTATGAACTTTGGAGAACTGTCAGAACTTTGCAGACCTGTCAGAGCTTTGGAGAACTTTCAGAAATTTGGAGAACTGTCAGAACTTTGGAGAACTTTCAGATCTTTGGAGATCTTTCAGACCTTTGGAGAACTGTCAGGACTTTGGGGAACTGTATGAACTTTGAAGAACTGTCAAATCTTTGGAGAACTGTCAGAACTTTGGAGAACTGTCAGAACTTTGGAGAACTGTCAGAACTTTGGAGAACTTTCAGACCTTTGGAGAACTGTCAGAACTTTGGAGAACTGTCAAATCTTTGGAGAACTGTCAGGACTTTGGGGAACTGTCAGAACTTTGGAGAACTTTCAGAAATTTGGAGAACTGTCAAATCTTTGGAGAACTGTCAGAACTTTGGAGAACTTTCAGAACTTTGGAGAACTGTCAGAACTTTGGAGAACTGTCAAATCTTTGGAGAACTGTCAGAACTTTGGAGAACTTTCAGAACTTTGGAGAACTGTCAGAGCTTTGGAGAACTTTCAGAACTTTGGAGAACTGTCAGAACTTTGGAGAACTGTCAGAACTTTGGAGAACTGTCAGAACTTTGGAGAACTTTCAGAACTTTGGAGAACTGTCAAATCTTTGGAGAACTGTCAGAACTTTGGAGAACTTTCAGAACTTTGGAGAACTGTCAGAACTTTGGAGAACTTTCAGAACTTTGGAGAACTGTCAGAACTTTGGAGAACTGTCAGAACTTTGTAGAACTGTCAAATCTTTGGAGAACTGTCAGGACTTTGGGGAACTGTATGAACTTTGGAGAACTGTCAGAACATTGGAGAACTGTCAGAACTTTGGAGAACTGTCAAATCTTTGGAGAACTGTCAGAACTTTGGAGAACTTTCAGAACTTTGGAGAACTGTCAGAACTTTGGAGAACTGTCAAATCTTTGGAGAACTGTCAGAACTTTGGAGAACTTTCAGAACTTTGGAGAACTGTCAGAACTTTGGAGAACTTTCAGAACTTTGGAGAACTGTCAGAACTTTGGAGAACTGTCAGAACTTTGGAGAACTGTCAGAACTTTGGAGAACTTTCAGAACTTTGGAGAACTTTCAGAACTTTGGAGAACTGTCAAATCTTTGGAGAACTGTCAGAACTTTGGAGAACTGTCAGAACTTTGGAGATCTGTCAAATCTTTGTAGAACTGTCAGAACTTTGGAGAACTTTCAGAACTTTGGAGCACTTGCAGAACTTTTTGCCTTTGAGGAGATCCCCTGTAACTGATGGAGGAGTTTGGACCTGGTCTGTTTTGGACATTGGAATTCAGAGGCTGGACCGTCCCAGTAGTCCCTGCTGAGGGTCTGAATGAGGACCATTTCTGCTGTTTAGTCAGGATTGGGTACTTTCCAAAGTCCTGGAGGAAACGTGAAGTTCGTCTGGTGCTTGTTTCTTTCTCTCTATCAGAGTGGATCAGAGAATCTGTCACAGAAATGTTTCCCTGAATCTGGGTCTGGATCAGGTCCTTATCCTGGAGACGTGGGTCTCTCTCCGCATTTGTCAGCTCTGGGGATCAAAATAAGGAGTAATGAGCTTATCTGTGCAGAACAATCCCTCTCCCTCATTATCCCCCCCGGCCTGTTTTGTCTGTTTATTCTCCTTTTCCTTTCTTCTCCTCTGCTGTTTCCATTCTTATGGAGGGCGTCTCTTCTCACCATCCGGTCCAAAGTGTCCCCCTTAGGCGTCCTGCGTGTTTGTGTTCGTGTGTCAGTTCCTAGCCTTCAGGATGCTTTGGTCTCTGGTTGGTGGTGGGCCAGCGTGTGACTCATTGTGTCGGTGTTGGAGGCTGTTTTTAGGCCGTTTCCTGCTGATATACAGCTGAGGGTGTGGCTTCTGTAGGTTAGACGATAAACGGACAGGACAGAGCGCTGTACGGGACCTCTAAGAGGATTTTATGTCCCAGCAAAGACCCGCAGGAGTCCCAGGAAACAGTGGAAGGTTCTAGCTCTGAAAGATGACAGATCAGCTGATCCATACAGGTACTGACAAAGCTCAACAATGGCCGCCTGTTTTTAGGAGTCTCTGGTTCCAGAGGTGAATCATCTGACCAAAACCCTCATCAGATCCTGATCTCAGCAGTTTGATCCAGGATCCACAGCGGCCTGAACTCATGACAATAAACCATAGAGTTCAGTAAAAAAAACTGTTCAGTGTGGGGAAAAGTCAAAGCTGCAGGACCGTGTTTTAGGGAAGAAGGAACTATACATCCCACAATCCACTGCAGTTTCCCAACATGACAGCTCCCTGCTACATCCAGCTGTTTCCAAGTGATTCTAACAATGATAGTGACCCTGAAATATAAAATGGGCCTTGGTTCCCAACCTGGGGTTCAGAACCCCCCAGGGGGCACGAGAGACTCGGTCTGTTCTGAAGATGCCAAAATTAGATTTGTAAATACTGATTAAAACGGTAAAAAAGCAGTTAGGAAGTAGTTTATACAGAGGTCTTTAGATCAGAACAGCATTGCTCAGCATTTCTAGGGTTTATCAGTGAAACTCTGCATGTGTCACTTCTTCTTCTTCTCTCTTGGGTCCTGGGGGGGGGGGTGTTATTCTTAGGTAGACGTTGGGGGGGCTCCAAGTGAAAATGGTAGGGAAGCACTGGAATAGAGAGTACATGAGGCGTTTAAGGTCTCGTTTACAGATAAGGGAGAGGACAACCCTGTCAGCCACACCCACAGTTCCACGTCTGTGTGTAAAAGGTTAGGCTTAGGGGCCAGCCCTCTATTTTCTAGATTCTCAGACGGCGCTCCCACAAGCCGTCTAAAGCTTTGACTGTCAACATGCAAACATCACGCCATGTCATGGCTGACACGTGTTTCTCACACGCCGTCTGAAATGGACCTCAGCCTTTAGTGATGAGACAAACTCAGCCCTCCACCCCCCTCCGGTCTGCTGTCGTCCTCACTGAGGTCCTCAGTCAAACCAGCACTCCACCAATTTTTAGCCGTATGCTCCCTCTATCTTTGAGTCCATGGATATGACCTGAAGAGAAAAACAGTTAAAAATGGAGATATATGTGTGGTCTGTGATGTTCTTAATCCACGTATCCCTGTTCTCTGTACAGGATCGGTCAGACCTGGTGAGGCCGTCTGAGTCCAGTATCAGACCTGGTGAGGCCATCTGAGTCGAGTATCAGACCTGGTGAGGCCGTCTGAGTCCAGTATCAGACCTGGTGAGGCCGTCTGAGTCCAGTATCAGACCTGGTGAGGCCGTCTGAGTCCAGTATCAGACCTGGTGAGGCCGTCTGAGTCCAGGATCCGTGTTCTCTGTAAGGCGGTAGAGGTGAGCAGACAGCTGGTGGTGCTGGTCTCTGTCTGGACCCTCCTTGGATCTGCTTGTTTTGACCATCGGGGTCTTTGTGGCTTGGGGTCAGAGAGGATGATGGCGTTTTTCTGAAAGGATGAAGCGGTTAGGGCTGCACCCCGCCCTCTTCCTGGCCCACTCCGCTGTCCAAACTGGGGTGACCTCCAAACCAAACCATCAGAATGTCCCCAGCAGCCGTGGGGGGCCATTGTTCTTAAAGTAGGTCAAAGTCGCAGCTATCACAACCAATTTGTCCTGATTGGGCGGCGGGGAGAGGAGAGGAGGAGCCGGCTGATCACACTTGTTGATCTAAACTGAAGGAGCTGTTCCTCCTCATCGTGGTCCTTTGTCCTCCTCCCCTTTCTCCGTAGCTCCCTCCTCCATCTGTATGCTGTAATTAGTCATGAGGAACATATGGAGCTTCTTATTACATAACCACCAGCAGCTGCACGCAGCCTGGATCCAAGATCATGCAAATCAGGGGCCACGTTTCTTTAGCCCAGCAGATCTGAAGCTTTTAGCTGCGTCACCGTAAACTTCATGAATCCTCTGCTTCATGTAGAACAATGGCCGCTGGCCTCCTCCTTTCATCAGAGCAACAATGAGACTGTCAGAGGATTCACGCACGCAGCCGCAGAGAGTCACGTCCCATTAGCCGAGAGACAGGAGCGCTGCTCGCCATCCTTCCTTTGTTTGATAATCCAGCTGTGACAGGAGCCTAGAATATCAGCTGGGTTTAGGAGCAGAGGACAGAGACGGCCTTTCATTCTGGTTTAGACCTAACCTTACAGTCGTTTATGTGGACCTGGTCCTGGTTTTGATCAGGTTTTTCTCTCACTGAGGGAATGATGCCGCTGTGCTCTGAGGATAAAGTCAAAGGTCCAGATTAAAGCGGACATGTTGAGGTGAGAGATGATTACTGGAAGAGCTGGTCTTAGACTGTGTCTGAGAGGTAATCTGAGAGTTTAATCCAGACTACAGGTCCACATGTTCACCCATAGGTCCTGATGGTCCTCAGAGTTCTTCAGACAGGATCAGCGTTGGTACCGTTCATAATCAGAGTCAGTGTGAACATTACTGACATTTCTACACCCGACTGTCAAACTGAAGATCAGCTTCATATCTGATATTTAAATCAGCGTCAGCCATGTCAGAACACAGGACTCGCTGGTCCAGGATCCTGATTAGAGACTTCTCTGTTCACATGGAGGCTAACAGGTGCAGATGTGCGAGGTCGGGATCATTGATCCGATCTCAGCATGGTCCCAGCGGTCAGATCTACCTAGAATTATCTGTAGAAGAAGAAACTCTATTGCCATCATAAACACCAGATCACTCTAGATCCTGGACTATCCTCTGTGGGGTCTGGTCTGATTTTATCTGGGTTTTTTAAAGGTCTGAAGAGTTTCAGATGTTCTCACAGAGAAATCTATGTTCCCTATCTCAGTGTAACAGGATGAATCTGTGACAATCTAAAGGAAACCTCCAGAATGTTCTCTTAGTCCAGAATGTACAGATTCATGTCTGATTGTTTTTGCAGGCCTAGATCCCGACCCACTGAAACAGCCCTGCAGCCCACTTTTAGGTCCCAACCCCCCAGTTGAGAGTGAACCGTGCTAGAGACCCAGGTTCATCAGACTGGGGTCAAACATGACAGAGAACTAAAGAGGGACTGTCTGAGGATCTGGGCTCCATGCTCCTTTATCTTTGTTAATTCCACCTTAAATTTCAGTCTGTGGTCTGAAGAATCCTCCTGGAGCTCTGAGTCTTTATGACTGTCCCCGTCTCTAAATGATCTCATCTCTGGTCTGGTGTAGCAGCCGGTCTCTAACCTCCGGGTCTCTGTCCGGGTCACATGACCTGGTGTCTGTGTGCATACTGAGCAGCCTCCGATTGATAGATGTGTGATAATCAATAGGTCCAGCATCTGCTCTCTCAGACGGCCTGTGGGGGGTTTATGTCATAATCATGGGGCCCAGCTCTGATAGGACTAATTAAAGACCTGGACTGTGTCCTCTGGTTCTCTCTGCGGCCTTAATCTCTGAGGTATTAATGTGATCTGGATTTATGGTCCTGTTTGTGACGATTAGGGCGAGCGAGCCGAGAGTCTCGGGTGTGTGTCAGCAGGGCGTCCGTCGCTTGTACGAGACCTGATCTCAGACAACGGGCTCAACAAAACCTGATCCCAGACAACGGGCTCAACAAGACCTGATCCCACATGGTGATGGTTCTCAGCTCTAAGGAGGGTTCTTTAAGATTTCAAATAATTCCACAGCAGCACATTCAGATCCATCACTGATCATTTATTCACATGGTGCAGGAATAAGTCCTAAAAACAGGACTTTATCCTGAGAGAACTGAAGTAGACCACGTCTGCTAGGCCATGTGAAACAGGACTTGACACCCAGCTGATCCTAATTATTGCCTCCCAGTTCCCACAGCCAATCACAGCTATTTCTCTCAACACAGCCGTGTATTTACATTTGATGCTATTCTCAATAATCCCTGCTTCATTAAAGCTGATGGGCCACTAAACCTTCCCCTCCTCCACCCCAGCCTCCTCCTTTATAGACTAAAGCTTCCCCTCCTCCACCCCAGCCTCCTCCATTTTAGCATAGAGCTATACCTACACCCTCATATTTACATTCATGCTACTATGCATTCATTCCTTCTGAACTCATTCCGTTGTATTCAGTATTCATTGTCATACATGTATCTATCCATAGTGGTGTTTCTAGTGATGCGTTACCTGGAAAGTCAGAGTTGCTGACTAACCCAGGGAGCTTCTTCAGAGCAGAGCCCTTTCAGCCAAAAACAGTAGATGACTGAGCTGCTGATCTTCAGGCAGGATGACCCCAGAATTTAATTGAAACCACTCCGCTGTAGCAAACATGAAGCTAGCCCATCCTTGCGCTCTGTGGATGACAGAGCAGAAAGTTCAGTCTCAGTCTGTGAGGACTTGGGTGATTAGAGGGTCATCAGTTCATCTCCCAGTCGGATCATGCTTGGATACTGGTCTGGTGACTTTCTGAGCACTGCTGAGGTGCCCTTAAGCAAGGCAGCAAAACACAACTACTTGCACAGGCTCTAATATGCAGCCCTTCCTCTGACGTCTCTCCATCAGTGTTCAGGATCCTGCTGGTTCATGTAGTCCAGCTCCCTGTCTACAGCAGCTTTAATAGCCCTCTCCCATGATGATTAATAATAGTTTGATTCCTCCTGTAATTTTCTGGATTAAAGCTGATCTCAGACCAGCGATCCTCTCAGAATGATCCAGGGTGTGTGACCTCTCCAGGCTAAGAGTTTCAGTCTGACAGAGAAGAGGTGGAGCTGTGGATGTGCTGTAGTGTTGCTGCTAATGGTGGATTGTTCCATCACAATAGGTGGCCATTATTGTAGGAGTTTCCTCCAAACAGCAACACAGCGTTTCCCCTCACCATTGTCTGACTGATAGTGATATGAGATCTGAATCATCAGTGACTGCAGAATCATACGAGGGTCAAAATATCTGAACAATGAAAATGAAACCACTGTTTCCCCCAACTGTTCAGAAAGTAGATCTAGAGAGGAAACCTGCAATCTAGAAGGTTTCTCA